>NC_041387.1:232491049-232608309 GCF_002162155.2 Triticum dicoccoides | reverse complement strand
GGGGGAGGAGAAGATAATGATGTGGAACAGGCGTCATTCAAGAAAGTTCCGCCTTGACGGAAACCTTGCCGGGAAGCAAATGACAGAAAAGCTAAGTTGCCAAAGTTTGAGCAATCGGTTTTAAATTTTTAAGTTATCTTCCTTGAACGACCATGCTTTGTATGGAAAACCTGTGCGCGGAGGAACCAACTCGTAGCTAGTTGCGCCCTTACTTTGTTTCGAGTCCGCTCAACAACTTAAGTGTGCTGCAACTAGTCGCGACAAGGTTTCTTGTCGGAAGCGGCACCGCCAGCAGGCTGCTGATGTCCCGCACTCAGCGCTCGCGGCTCGGGTGCCTGCGCCGACAAGTTCCCTAAAAGCGTAGGGTAAAAACATACAAAGGAAGGAATCTAGTAAAGGAAATAACGTAGCAATTGATAACAGAAATAGAATTATATTACAAGATAACTTGTCGCAGCACCTAACAGATTGATCTCATAATATGGCCAGCAGCGACAAGGAGGAAAGGAAATGGGCGGCCTAGTCTACGCGATTGCCCTCAACCCTCTTGATCTCGCTCACCTTGTCCACGATGGGTGCGACAAGGGCCTTGAGCGCATCCCGATCAGCATCCGGCGGCAAGGACTTGAGGACGTTGGTGAGGTTGAGGCCTGGATTGCGGAAGGCCACCTTCATCAGCACCTTCTGGAGAGCCCCCGCGCAAATCCTGCGTGACTCGTCGGCCAGCTGCTTTGGGATCCTCTCCCGGAGCCGCTGGAGTGCCGTCGCCACGCCCTTGAAGAACAGGCTGAGCTTGGTGCTGGGTTGGAGATGCTCGTCGGAGGGATACCCAAAATCCTCTATCCCCAGCTGCGCCAACTCCCCGTCGATGGCAGCGGCAGCATCCACAAGACCTTCAGTCCAATGCTCCACTGTCTCCCTGAAGGCATCGTGGGCGGCAGTAGCATTCGCCAGCAGCGCCTCATCGGCCATGACCTTCTCCGACAAGGTCACCTCTCGCTCCCTGGCGGCGTCCAGCGTCTGAGTCAACGTGGCTAGCTTCAGCTCGAGATCCGCCTTGGAATCCTTGGCGGCGCTGAGCTCCTTGCTCCTCTCTGCGAGAAGACCCTGCAGCTCGCCATGAGCGGCAGCGTCCTTCTCGCGCTCACGCTTGAGCACGGCAAGCTCCTCGCCGCTCGCCTTGAGATCTGCCTCCAGCTGCGCCACCTTCACCTCCAGCTCCTTCTTGGCGGCCTCTGCAGTTGCGGCAGCATCCTTTGCTTCCTTGAGAGCCCCGCCAAGTGTTTCCTCGCGCGCGACAAGCTCCTCCTCGTAGCTGTCAAGGTTGGCCTTCCGCCGCACCAACTCGCCTTCTCGCGCGGACTGCTTCTTGGCAGCAAGTCTTTGTTCCTCCTCAGCTTCGGCCTTCTCGAGAAGGAAGGCTGTACGCTCCTCGGCGAGTCGCTCCCGCTCCTGTGCCAAGGACCGGAGAGTTTCTTGATTGAGGCCCCGGAGCTCCTCCGCGTGTTTCTCCATATCGACTCCCGCCTTCGCGACAAGCGCTTCCTGGGAAGCTAGCTTGGCTTGTCGTGCGCGGTAGAGTGCCAGCAGCTTCCGCAGCAGCTGCTCCTCCTCAGGCTCGCCACTACTGCTGCTTGGCGCGTCGACCAACGACAGCCCGGCGGAGGCGAGCAGCTCCTCATCGAAAGTTTCTCCTTTGACCGGCGCCCTGGAGCTCGATGCCCAGGGGAGCTTGATGAAGATGCCGTCGCCGGCCTTCAAGTAGGCGCCGGGCTGAGGCTCTTTGGAGCCTGGCTCCGCAGCAGCGGCGGAGGGATTGGCGGTCGGTGCAGCGCCTGGCGCTCCTGCGGCCTCAGGGCCGTCAGTGCGATCGCCCGACCCCTTGCCAGCTTCTGCGGCGGCAGCCTTGGCGGCCTCTTTGCCGGCGGGCTCATCAGCCCCGGCCCCTTCTTCGTTGGCGGCAGCATCGTCGTTGCTGCCACGCGCGCCTTCCTCGCCGGCGTCCTCGGTCTCCATTGGCTCCGCGGCAGATGGATCTGAAGAACGAAGAAGGGAGAAAAGTCAAGCAAAAATCCAAGAAAGGAAATTCAGAAGAAGAAGAACCCAAGGGAGGTTCTTAGGCAAAAGGGTTACCTGTGCTGGGATCTGCGGTCGCGGTCTCGACCGCCGGAGGATCGCTGGTGCCGTCCCTTGCCGGAGAATTGTCCCTTGCCGGGGAGTTCTCCCTTGCCGGAGAGCGCTCCCTTGCCGGGGACTCCTCCCTTGGCGGCGTAGTCGAAGCGGATGGCACTTCGGGGGCGGCTTCCGGGCCCTCCTGGTGAGGCTGTTCTGCTCCTGCACAAATCAACAAGCAAGATATTAGTAGAGAAAAGAGCACCCATGCGCGCCCGACAGCAGGAAGTAAACTACAAACTTACGCTGGGGGCTGCGCTGGGGGCTGCTTTGGGGAGTGGCTGCAGGGTCCGTCAAGGTGGTCTCAGACACACCACCTGCTGACACGATGGGATCATCTTCGATGACAATCACCGGGGCCTTGGCTCTCTTCGCCGCTCTCTGGGCCAGCGTCCTGAAAAGGAATGGATTCAGATCGAAGCAAGTCAGATACAAGACAAAAACAGCAAGAATTGAAGAACTACAAGAGCACCAAAGAAACTTACTCTTCTTCCTCCTCGTCGGAGCTGAGCGCGGAGAGATCGAAGTCCGGCTCCCCTTCGGTGTGGCGAGGCGGAGGAGTAGGATCCCTTGCCCGCTTGGCAGGGGCGGTGGCGGTGGACCGGGAAGATCCCGCTCTAGTTGCCGCAGGAGCGTGAGGCGCTCCCGTGGCAACATTGCTTGCCGCGGTAGAGCGTGTCGCACGGCTTGGTGGCTGTTGGCTCGTTTGCCGCCCCGCTACGTCCCCAGCGCTGCGGAGACGCCTTCTTGGCGGGGCCGGGGGCTCCACTTGCGGCACGGTATGTGAAGATTTGGGCCCGACAAGGTCTCCCTCGCCGGGCTCGCTCGGTTCGTCTTCAGGACTGGCAAGCTCTTCCTCACCGACAAACTCCGCGCGCTCGGCAAGGCTTGCCGCCTCTGCTGCCTCTGCCTCCTCCATGGTGAACCCGAACTCACCCGCGGCAACTGCTGCCGCCACCTCTTCCAGCCTGGTGGCAATGCGCTGCATCTCATCATCAGTGGTGTCGCGGGTGAGGCTCTTCTGCTCATCAGTGCGGACCGGCACTTCTACCAAGTCGTCGAAGAAGGCTTGTACGACGTGATCCGCAGGCTCTTGCCAAGTTGGAACGATTCCATGGGAATCGCACAACGGCATCATGGCGCGGATCCGGTCGAGCGATGAATTATTGCACAATGGAACGACGCTCCTCGGCAAAACGAATGGGTGCTGGGGGTCGCGCTTGAACAACTCCAGGAGCATCGCATCCAGCTCCAGGACGGTGAAGTTGAAGTTGAGACCCGGACGCAGCCGCATTATATCCGCCGAGTTTTTGAACTCCCAGGCGGGTCTCCCCCTCTCCTGCAGGGGGGCGATGCGGCGGCGAAGGAAGTCTGCGCCAACTGCGCCTATAGTGAGCCCGGCAAGCCTAAGGCGAAGGATCCTGGTGACGGCGATCTTCAGCATGTCGTCTTCCGGGGCCATGTTGCTCCAATCGTTGCCGCGTACTATTGGGGCTTGGCGCAGGGCAGTGAACGGCTGCGGGTTCTCCTCGACGATCCAGCACCACTCCGCTCTCCACTCCTCCCACTTGCTGCGGAGCTCACCCTCTAGATACGCCTCCTTCTTGCCAACTCTCGAGATCCAGGCGATCCCTCCGGCAAGCGGCTCTCCTCTCTCGACCCGAGGCATGAAGAAGTGGCGGAAAAGGGCGACATTTGGGTGGACTCCGACAAAGTTTTCGCACAAATGTGCGAAAATTGCCATGGTCAGAACGGCGTTGGGGTGAAGTCAAGGAGGCGGAACCCGTAGGTGTTCATGATGTCGCAGAAGAAATCAGAAAAGGGCGGGCAGGGCCCGCAATAGAAGAACAATGCGAATAACGGGTACCCGCTTGGAGCCAGTGCCGAAGCTGCAGCCGGGAGTACCCTCGTGCGCGGATGCGCACGCATCTCCGTCGACCAGAAGAGGTAGTAGTACTCCCTCAGCTCCTGCGCACCGAGCTGAGGAGGGAAGAGGGCCCGCTCCTTCCGCAGCACCGCGAGCCACTGCGCCTCGGCCGACTTCACGCCCTTCCCCTTGTCGGCTTTTGGAGCCATGGCGGAGGTGGTGGGGGAGATCGGCGGCGGTGGTGATGCTGGTGGCAATGGGGAGCGGGGCGCTGCTCTCTTTCTGCTTCGAGAAGAAGGGGGGAGCAGCGGAGATTTCTGGAGATTGAAGCAACAAACGGCGAGATGGGCGAACTGCCCCTGTTTCCCCTGCTTATAAAGAGGGAGGGGGCGGACGTTTCGCCCTTCCGAATAAAGAATCCACCCACGATCTCTCCCACGACGCCGCATTCGACGCGTGCCGTTAGGGAGGGCGCGGTGGATACGGAGTCAGATTCGGCGTAGCCCAGGCCGCGTGTGCCCGTGCCCTGTCTTGGGCCTAGCCCAACAGCGCTCGGCACCGTGTATGGCCCAGGCCCGGGGGCTCCTGTCGGTGTACTAGAATAGGGGTACCCTAGTACCCCGAACTTGTGCACGGGCAGTTGCAGCACCCCGCGGCAAGGCTTGCCGGGCGACCGCCAAGGTCATCCATGGTTCCTTTGGAGCCATTCAAGAACAAAGTATTTAAGCTCAGGAGACAAGGCCCCGGCAAGAGGAGCTTGCCGGGAAGGCCAACCAAGGCATCCCAAGGAACTTGCCGCGACGCGACACGCGTCCCGGCAAGGCAACAAGGCCCCGGCAAGAGGAGCTTGCCGGGAAGACCAACCAAGGCATATCAGGGCCCGGTGAGCGACAAGCTTCCGGACCCGACAAGACAACGGCCGCGGCAAGGCGCTTGCCGCTGAAGGCGGCCACTCTGCGCCCACGCTCCAGCACATCCACCAATGTGTCGCTCTGGGGGCCTCTCCAGGCGCGCGTGGCGGAAGGCTGTGCAGCCAGCGGTGCGCAGTGGCATGCGAAGCTGACAAGACTGCCATCGTGGCGAGCGGTGCCATCCCTAACGGTACCTTTCTGCACTGTTTGGGCGACGCAGACGGGCATTTAATGCCCTTGTCCCCTGCCGTCAGGGTTAGGTAGGGTGCACTGTACAAGTAACTGTACCAACCACCTCTCTTTTTACTCTTCTACCCTTCTCTGCGTTGCCACCTGTCGGTGACCCCTTTAGCATATAAAAGGAGGCCCATGCGCAACGTAGAGGGGGTTCGGATCATTCGGAAGCCAGAAAAACACTTAGCTCACTCTCGAGCAAGAACACAATACAATCAGACAAGCAGCAGTAGGAGTATTATCTCTCCGGAGAGCTCCGAAGCTGGGTAAACTGCTCGTGTGCTTCGCCTCGATCTGCTCTTCGTGCGATCTCCGCCCCCCGCCGAACCGAAAGGGGCCCGGTCCGCCGGCCCCATAGGTGTTCGTGGATCAGTTTCCCTGACAGCTGACCAAACTACTATTTTGCCCTCAACTACGAGGGGAGGTAAGGAACTGCCATCTAGCTCTGCACTAGATTCTCCTTCCGTTATTAGTAGGCTTGCGACACCTAAACCTGCTACTGCTATGAATTCTGATATGTCGCATGTTATTGATGATGCCACTTCTGCTATGCATGATGAAACTACTTCTGTGCGTGATACTACTTTGCCATTAGGTGAATTTCTTGATGAACAACTTGCTAGAGTTAGGGGGAATGAAATTACAGAAGAACCTATTATTGATGATAGTGATGATGAAGGTTCTACCAATGATTATGTATTACTTGTTGTTCCTAAGGGTTATGTTATCAATGAAGAAGCTGCTAGGAAATCTTTGCTTGCAATGATAGATATGATCTTAAGAAATTATTAGCTAAATGGAAGCAGCAGTCTCTTAATGCTAGAATGAAACCTGACCCTGCTTTTGCTACTTCACCTATCTGTGTTACTGATAAGGATTATATATTCTCCGTTGATCCTGAGATTATTACTTTAGTTGAATCTGATCCTTTTTATGGCCTTGAATCTGAAACTGTTGTGGCACATCTTACCAAGTTGAATGATATAGCTACCCTGTTTACTCATGATGAGAAGTCTCACTATTATTATATCGTTAAGATATTTCCATTCTCATTAAAGGGTGATGCTAAGACTTCGTATAATTCTCTTGCTCCTGGTTGTGTGCGTAGTCCCCAGATATGATTTATTACTTCTCTGCTAAATATTTCCTTGCTCATAAGAAACAAGCTGCCTTGCGGGAAATATATAAGTTTGTGCAAGTTAAAGAAGAGAGTCTCCCACAAGCTTGGGGGAGGCTTCATCGGTTACTTAATGCTTTGCCTGATCATCCTCTCAAGAAAAATGAAATACTTGATATCTTTCATAATGGACTAACCGATGCTTCCAAGGACTACTTGGTTAGTTGTGCTGGTTGTGTTTTCAGGGAAAGAACAGTCGATGAAGCTGAAATATTATTGAATAATATGTTGACTAATGAAAATAATTGGACTCTTCCTGAGGCAATCTCTGAAGTAATTCCTGAACCAATTGAGCCAACTCCTGAGCCTATTCCTAAACCCACTCCGAAGAAGAGAGGTGTTTTATTTCTCAGTCCTGAAGATATGCAAGAGGCAAAGAAATCAATAAAAGAAAAAGGTATTAAAGCTGAAGATGTTAAGAATTTACCTCCTATTGAAGAAATACATGGTCTTACCGCCTGTTGAAGAACCACATTGTCTTGATAACCTAACACAGGTAGTAAAGGTAAATTCTATCTATAGATATGATAAAGTTGAAATCCCCTCTACTAAATTTCATAGCCCATGCTTAGATGAATTTGATGACTTTATGGCTAGACAAGAAAGTTTTAATGCTTATGTTGGTAGAGAGTTAAAGAATAATGCTTCCGAGATAGGATGTTTAAGCGATAATATGGGTAGAGTTAAAGGTGAACTCAAACTCGTTAGCAAATATGCTTCTATGGTTGCTACTCAAGCTGAGCAAGTACTCAAAGCTCAAAATGATTTGCTTGATGAATTAAATAATAAAAATGACTTTGCTGTTAGAGTGGCTACTAGAACTAGTAGAATGACTTAGGAACCTTTGTATCCTGAAGGCCACCCTAAGAGAATCGAGCAAGATTCTCAGAGAAATAATTTAGAGGCACATAGTTCTTCTAAAAAGAAGAAAAAGAAAAATGATAGAACTTTGCATGCTTCTAGTGAACCTACTGTAGACACACCTGAGAATCCCAATGATATTTCTATCTCTGATGCTGAAACACAATCAGGTGATGAACATGAACCTAGTGATAATGTTAATGATAATGTTCATGTTGATGCTCAACCTGGCAAAAATAATGATGTAGAGATTGAACCTGCCGTTGATCTTGATAACCCACAATCAAAGAATCAACGATATGATAAGAGAGATTTTGTTTCTAGGAAGCACGGTAAAGAAAGAGAACCATGGGTTCAGAAACCCATGCCCTTTCCTCCTAAACCATCCAAGACAAAGGATGATGAGGATTTTGAGCGCTTTGCTGAAATGATTAGACCTATTTTCTTGCATATGTGTTTAACTGATATGCTCAAAGCAAATCCTTATGCTAAGTATATGAAGGATATCATTACAAATAAAAGAAAGATACCGGAAGCTGAAATTTCCACCATGCTTGCTAATTACACTTTTAAGGGTGGAATACCAAAGAAACTTGGAGATCCGGGTGTACCAACTATACCGTGCTCTATTAAAAGAAATTATGTTAGAACTGCTTTATGTGATCTTGGAGCCGGTGTTAGTGTTATGCCTCTCTCTTTATATCGTAGACTTGAATTGAATAAGTTGACACCTACTAAAATATCTTTGCAAATGGCTGATAAATCAACTGCTATACCTGTTGGTATTTGTGAGGATGTGCCTATTGTGGTTGCAAATGTCACTATCTTAACGGACTTTGTTATTCTTGATATTCCCGAGGATGATAGTATGTCTATTATCCTTGGTAGACCTTTTCTTAACACTGTAGGGGCTGTTATTGACTGCAACAAAGGCAATGTCACTTTTCATGTTAATGGTAATAAGCATACGGTACACTTTCCGAGGAAACAATCTCAAGTGCATAGCATCAATTATATTGGAAAAGCTCCAACTATTATTATTGGAGGTTTTGAATTTCCTCTCCCTACTGTCAAGAAAAAGTATGATATTCTTATTGTTGGGGATTTTCATATCCCCGTTGAGGTAAATTAGTGTTACTCGAAATTTCTCCGGTTCCGTGTTATTCGGAATGAGTTTTGTTAAGAAGACTTGATCAACCTTGTTAGTCGATTCATTTTGATGATCACGAGATGGATGAAACTAGAAGGCACAACCTTCTGTACCCACTTTTTACTTTTTGTTATTAGGATAAATAAAGCAAAAATAGTATTATCTGTCTGTTTTCTGAATTATCCGTGCATTAAAAAATAGTCCAAAAATAAAAGTGCTCCAAATGCCCTGCAAATTTAGTATGATTTTTTCCGGAATATTTGAGGATTTTAGGCACTGAAATCACTGCAGGAGGGGCAATCACCAGTCCACAAGAGTGGAGGGCGCCCCCCCTATAAGGCGCCCCCTGTCTCGTGTGCCCCTGGTGGCCCCCCTCCACTTATGCCAGCACCCACACACTTCATCTTCTACCCAAAAAAATCCCCATCCAGCTCAAGCACGAGTTCTAGCTCATTTTGCTGTGATTTTTGACCTCCTTGCTCAAAGCTTCATTCACAAAAGTGCTTTGGAGATTGTTGCTTGGTATGTGACTCCTCCATTGGTGCAATTAGTTTTTGTTCTAGTGCTTTATTCATTGCAAATTTTTGCTGCATAGGTGACCATATTCTTGAGCTTGCATGTTAAATTTATGAGGTCCCAAGCAATTCCAATGCATGATATAGGCTCTAGGCACTTGTAGGAGTAGTTGCTACCAATCTTGTTTAGTTTTATTTACTTTTATTTTGAAGTTACTAAAATTTCAGAAATTTTCAGAAAAAGAATTATGTTTAGAAGAATGTACCAAGGTGGTTCCTCGGCAAAGAAAGGGCCAAGGATTGCTATACATGAGCAAGATGTTGAGTTGCCGAGGGACGCTGATGTACGAGCTTGTGAGTGGCCATCCGATGATTTTATGGTCGAAGCAGGCTTCAAGGAGGAATTTGACGTGTATGTGCGTAATGCCAAGCTGGAGGACTTCTTACAAGATAAGTGTCCTCAGTACTATCAATTGACCGATTCCTTTGTGCGGAGGTTTCAATATAACTGTGCGTGTAATTCTCCTAGTGTCATGTTTGATATTTATGATACATCTTATACCATGGATTTAGAGGATTTCACAATTACTTGCAAACTCCCGTAGTGGGGTAATATTAATGATCCTCGCAAATCTGAATTTAGAGATTTTCTTGCTAGTATTACTGTGGGAGAATCTAGGGACATAGCACAAGCTACCATAGGGAGCATTCATTTTCCTGCTATACATTATTTTGCTCTCTTTATTGGTAGATGCATTAACGGTAAGGATGAAGCATGTCACATGTGTGTCCCTGATCTTTGTGTCCTCAAGAGTGCTGTGTCAGGTTATAAAGGTTATAACTTGGGGGCAATAGTTGCACGTAGGTTGCAGAATAATAGTAGAAAGGGGGATTTATTTGGAGGAATTTATGCAACCCGTGTGGCTAATTATCTTAATATAGCCCCACGAGAGGGGGATATGATTTTACCTCCTGTTTATTTGGATAAAGAAGCTATGTTCAATCATCAATTTCTTGCGAGGAATGAACAATTCCTCCATTATCGACTAATCTATGACAGACGCAACGTCGTCCCTGTTACTCTTCCTGCTCCCTACCTTTTTGATTATCAGGCAAAAGGAAGATATGTTGTCACCAGGGAGGAAGCGGATGAACACGAGAGGGGAGCGGAGGTAGCTCACCAACACGCTGTTTCTCAGGAGGCGGTTGCCGCTACATCTCAGTACGACCCCGGTTTCACTTATGGATATCAGCCAGGCGGTCCTTGGTATTAGACCAACTTAGGCCAAAAGCCTAAGCTTGGGGGAGTACATATTTCTCACCGACTTTACATTCATGTTCACACACTAGTCGTCGGTGCTCATACTCTTTCATTGTATTATCCATGCTAGTTTAAATTTCTTTTTCTCGCTTCTTCTTGTGTGTTTGCTAAAACTTAAGAAAAACCAAAGAAATTAGTTAGTTTAAAATTCTATGCTTGTAGTAGAAATTAAAATGAAAACCCAAAAAGATTTCTAGTTCTTCTTCTTACTTGTTGGGAGCTTTCCTGTGTAAATAGTTTTATTTTCTTTTCTTTCCTTTGGGGGTCGAGAAGACCGTATTGAAAATGTTTAGTGGCTCTTATATGCATGATTGTTTATTTAACTTCGAGCTCATATTATCCTGTCTTCTCTTTTGAGTTGAAAGCTTGCAGATTCCAGCTTAGTCCAATGCACGTGCACTCTTATTATTATACACATCGTTCGGTCGTGCAAGTGAAATGCAGTAATGATGATATATGATGGACTTATTGGGATAAGAAAAGCTAGTATGAACTCGACCTCTCTTGTTTTTGTAAATATGATGAGTTCATCGTTTCTGAGTCAGCTTATTATGAAGTAAACATATTTGCAATGACATTTAGAGATTATAGTTGCTTGTGCCATGCTTGATTAGCTATGAGTTATAATGGTTTACCTTGCGTGCCAACATGCTATTAGAATGGTTATGATGTGGTATGATGGGATGGTATCCTCCTTTAAATGAATTGAGTTACTCGACTTGGCACATGTTCACGCATGTAGTTGAATCAAATCAACATAGCCTTCACGATATTTATGTTCATGGTGGATTAGATCCTACTCATGCTTGTATTTGGTGTAAATTAATTTTAATGCATGTTTACGACTGTTGTCGCTCTCTCAATTGGTCACTTCCCAGTCTTTTGCTAGCCTTCACCTGTACTAAGCGGGAATACTGCGTGTGCATCCAAACTCCTTAAACCCCAAAGTTGTTCCATATGAGTCCACTATACCTTCCTAAATGCGGTATTTACCTGCCGTTCCAAGTAAATTTGTATGTGCCAAACTCCAAACCTTCAAATGAAATTCTGTTTTGTATGCTTGAGCGGCCCATGTTACAACTAGGGCTGCCTATATCTTCCATGCTAGGTGGGTTATTCTCAAGAGGAGTAGACTCCGCTCCTCATTCATGAGAAAGGGCCGGTAACCGGGATGCCCAGTCCCATGATCCAAAAAGATCAAAGCAAATCAAAATAATTAAACAAAACTCCCCCAGGGCTGTTGTTAGTTGGAGGCACTCGTTGTTTTGAGCAAGCCATGGATTGATGCTTGTTGGTGGTTGGGGGAGTATAAACCTTTACCATTCTGTTTGGGAACTGCCTATAATGCATGTAGTATGGAAGATACAACCATCTCATAGTTGTTGTGTTGACAGTGAAAGTATGCCGCTCAAAATGTTATTCAATCTCTATTTTAAAATCAAGCTCTGGCACCTCTACAAATCCCTGCTTCCCTCTACGAAGGGCCTATCTATTTACTTTTATGTTGAGTCATCACCCTTCTTATTAAAAGCACCCGCTGGAGAGCACACTGTCATTTGCATTCATTACTATTGGTTTATATTGGGTATGACTTGACTAGATCTCTTTTACCATGAATTACAATGTTTAGTCAGTCCTTGATCTTTAAAGGTGCTCTGCATTTATGTTTTGCGGTCTCAGAAAGGGCTAGCGAGATACCATTTTGTTATATCATGTTATGATTGTTTTGAGAAAGTGTTGTCATCCGAGTTTTATTATTATGGCTCGCTAGCTGATTATGCTATTGATATGAGTAATTGTGGGACCTAAGTGTTATTGTTAGTATGGTTAGTTCATAATATTTGCTGAAATTGGAATGGTGGCTTTTCATGTTTACAACAACAAGAGCAAACATAGTTTCTAAAAGTTTTTCTTTATCACTTTCAGTTTATCAACTGAATTGCTTGAGGACAAGCAAAGGTTTAAGCTCGGGGGAGTTGATACGTCTCCAATGTATCTACTTTTCCAAACACTTTTGCCCTTGTTTTGGACTCTAACTTGCATGATTTGAATGAAACTAACCCGGACTGACGCTGTTTTCAGCAGAACTGCCATGATGTTGTTTTATGTGTAGAAAAGAAAAGTTCTCGAAATGTCCTGAAAATCCATGGAGGCACTTTTTGGAATTAATAAGAATTTTTGGGCGAAAGAAATACACCAGGGGGCCCAGGGCCTGTCAACGAGACAGGGGGCGCCCCCCCTATAGGGCGCGCCCCCTATCTCGTGGGCCCCCTGGACCTCCATCGACCTCAACTCCAACTCCATATATTCATGTTCAGGGATAAAAAAATCAGAGAGAAAGTTTCATCGCATTTTATGACACGGAGCCACCGCCAAGCCCTAATCTCTCTCGGGAGGGCTGATTTGGAGTCCGTTCGGGGCTCCAAAGAGGGGGATTCATCGCCGTCGTCATCATCAACCATCCTCCATCACCAATTTCATGATGCTCACCGCCGTGCGTGAGTAATTTCATCGTAGGCTTGCTGGACGGTGATGGGTTGGATGAGATTTACCATGTAATCAAGTTAGTTTTGTTAGGGTTTGATCCCTAGTATCCACTATGTTCTGAGATTGATGTTGCTATGACTTTGCTATGCTTAGTGCTTGTCACTAGGGCCCGAGTGCCATGATTTCAGATCTGAACCTATTATGTTTCCATGAATACATGTGTGTTCTTGATCCTATCTTGCAAGTCTATAGTCACCTATTATGTGTTATGATCCGACAAACCCGAAGTGACAATAATCGGGATACTTCTCGGTGATGACCGTAGTTTGAGGAGTTCATGTATTCACTATGTGCTAATGCTTTGTTCCGGTTCTCTATTAAAAGGAGGCCTTAATATCCCTTAGTTTCTGCTAGGACCCCGCTGCCACGGGAGGGTAGGACAAAAGATGTGATGCAAGTTCTTTTCCATAAGCACGTATGACTATTTACGGAATACATGCCTACGTTACATTGTGAACTGGAGCTAGTTCTGTGTCACCCTATGTTATAGCTATTACATGAGGAATCGCATCCGACATAATTATCCATCACTGATCCATTGCCTATGAGCTTTTCATTTATTGTTCTTCGCTTATTTACTTTTCTGTTGCTACTGTTACAACTACTACAAAAACCCAAAAACATTACTTTTGCTACCGTTACCTTTATTATCATACTACTTTGCTACTAAATGCTTTGCTGTAGATACTAAGTTATCCAGGTGTAGTTGAATTGACAACTCAACTGCTAATACTCAAGAATATTCTTTGGCTCCCCTTGTGTCGAATCAATAAATTTGGGTTGAATACTTTACCCTCGAAAGCTGTTGCGATCCCCTACACTTGTGGGTTATCAACGTGCTCACGTGCCGGCTCAAGAGTTGAGGATGATTCCAATTACTTGGCCGTTTGCAGTCTGGGGGCTTGATATGGTTGGGCGTTTCAAAAGGTCCAAAGATAAAAAGACCCACCTTTTGGTGGCGGTTGACAAGTTTACAAAGTGGGTTGAGGCAGAGCCAGTTAGTAAGTGTGATGCAGCCATGGTGGTTCAGTTCATGAAGAAGGTGATATTTCGCTTTGGCTTTCCACACCACATTATAACTGACAATGGTACTAATCTGTCTAAAGGCGCCATGGAAGAATTTTATCAATGTGAGCATATTTGGCTTGATGTTTCATCAGTGGCTCACCCCCAATCCAATGGTCAAGCTGAGAGAGCCAATCAGGAAATCTTGAAAGGCATCAAGCCCCGGCTTTTGGCCCCCTTGCAACGGACGCCGGGTTGTTGGGTTGAGGAGTTACCCTCTGTGATATGGAGCATCAATACTACTCCTAACAGGTTGACGGGTTATACGCCTTTCTTCATGGTTTGCGAAGCCGAGGCAGTTCTCCCTAGTGACATCCGTCATGACTCGCCCCGCGTGGCGGCTTACGTTGAAGCTGATAACGAACAAGCTCATAAGTATGCATTGGACCTGCTAGATGAAAAGCATGACTTGGCAGCAACCGGCTCGGCGATTTGCCAACAGGACCTACGCCTTTATCATAGCTGCCAGGTTAAGTCCAGAACCTTTCAGGAAGGTGATTTGGTGCTCCGGCTCATCCAAGATCAAACTGATGCACACAAGTTATCCCACCTTGGGAAGGGCCCTTTGTGGTCAGCAAGAACTTGAACAACGGGTCATACTACCTTATCGATGTTCGAGAGCACAAAGACTCACATAAGTCGGAGGAGGAGACCCACCGGCCATGGAATATTGCTCATCTTCGGCCTTACTACACTTGAGCCACCGACTCTCATGATGTACATATTTTGACGATGTAGATATTATGATAAGTAATAAAGCAAGACCTGTGTCCTTTTTTATCCTCAAAGGTAACATGTCATTGTCATTATCATTTCAAATGATCACTTGGGGGCTGATCGTATTCGAATCCAGCTTGACCCGCTTGATCCGGCTTATGATCGTATTTGAATCTAGTCGTTAAACCTTATGATCATTAGGGGGCTTCCTGTTCAAACATAGGTCATATTCGAACTAAAGAGAAAATAGCTGTCGGTACCCTCTTGATCGGCACACTGCCAAGTTCACTAGGGGGCTTCTTGATCGTATTCGAATCATAGCTCAACCCCTCTTGGGAACCGACTTTGATCATATTCGAATCAGAGTCGTTAAAAAACTCTCAAGGTCATTAGGGGGCTTCCTGTTCAAAGATGGGTCGTATTCGAACCAAAGAGAACATAGCTGTCGGTACCCTCTTGATCGGCGCAACGGCAAAGCCACTGGGGGCTACATGATCGTATTCGAATCCTAGCTTAACCCCATTGGAACAGTTTACTGATCGTATTCGAATCAGAAGCCTTGATTTTTTTGCATTTTATTTAGTCTAAGTTTTGTTTGAAAGCAACCTTTATTTGACTTGAGACTTTTTTGTTTAAAGATTTAAGTGCAAGTGTGGTTAAATTTAACCCGGCTTGATTTTGGATGATAAGTCGCCAACATATGAGTCATCATATTTTGGAAAGTATTGATTTCCAAAGATTGGGTTATCACCCTTACTATTCGGCTCACATAAACCGGCAGTACAAATCCAAAGCTCACAGGTATGATATTATAGTTGTGTTTCAAAATTATATGTCACAACAGGCTTATATGTGATTCTTTTTCCATCTTAATGGTTATATATCAAGATATTATAACCCGCCTTGCGGTAAGCTGCCAAGGGATCTTGTGATCTATTTCTGTGTGCAGGACAGTTAAAAGACTTGGTCAAGCATAAGGAAAACAGATGATAAGTATAACATGGGTGCACATAAGATGGCAGTTTAACAATATTAAGCACCAAAGATGGGCACGATGGCATGACAACATAAAGAGTTTTCTACTCTATTGCATGACTCCCCGAGTCCAAATGATTAATATTGTTTTTCAGTAGATCACAGGTATGAACCGCCTGACGGGTTAATTCTCCTGTTGGCCTGAGGCGTCCGGGTCAGCCCTCTCCGCTTCTTCGCCCTGTTCCCTTTCTTGGAAGGTTGATGATGACCAGTCAATGCCATTCAAAGCTTCAAATTAAGCTTCATCATCAATTAGTCCGGCCGGGTCAACTTCAGGGGCGAAGGTATGCTTACGGAGTGGGGGGATCAGGCTGGTCACTTCATAATGTGGTGTAGGAATTCTCCGGTTTTCCGCGTCATAACCCGGCTGGTACTTGGTGAGGTCTGCTTCATCAGCTATCAGGGTAGCCACGAGGCGTATCTCCTTCACACAAGTGGTGAAATCTTCCTGGTCAAAGGGAGTGCCATCCTCCTTAAAACTTGGATAACCAGTGGAGACGTCGGTCGGGTCTAACTCCGGCACCCAAGCTTTGGCCCGACTTAAGGCAGCCACGGATCCGGCTCTTGCAAACGATCGCCTCAATTTAGTGAATCGTTGCTGCAACATAGAGAGTTTCCTTAGCACATCTACCAGGAGTGTGGGCACTTCATTGGATAGGGCCACTGTGGCTAAAGCATGCTGAGACCCAGTGTAGAGTTGCTCCACCAGTGTATAAACCGCCTACAGCTTGATCAGCATATCTTGGTTAAGATTTGAACTTCTGGGGCCTGCATAGGCAATGTCAGGTGAGTTAATGACAAGTTATATGATCACTACAAACATTCACATATTTGACATCTACAGGGCAACTTACCAAAGATGGCTGAGACAATTTGAGAGACATGGCATTTTAAGCCGGATAATTCGGCGGTCGCCTCCTCAAGAGCCGCCTCTGCCTTCTCAGCTCAATTGATCAAAGCAATCTTTTTCTTAGCCCAGGCCTTTTTCTCCATTTCAAAGTCTTTTTTCAGTGTTTCTTGTTTAGATATACTGAATTCAAACTTGGAGTTGGCTCTTTGGGTTTCCGTCTCTTGTGCTTCCAGGCGGTTCTTCAAGTCAGATACTTCTGTTTCAAGTTGATGAGTGGTGGCCTATACAAATACCGGGTCAAAATCATCACTTGGCACTTGGAGGCTAATGTCTACCAAAGAATTTTACTTATGGGGCGGTTCATGAGAGTAAGTCCCAAGCACTTTGCAAGCAAGAGTATTTGGCCCTTGGGGGCTAATGCATATTGCTGTTCAAGGTTTACAAGTGTTTATTCTATACAAGCATATGAAGAACTGGCTCAACCATGCTGATTAAGCCTGCCCTTGGGGACTACGGAGTAAGCCGTTTTTCCTATATGTTATCTAAATATATCGCTAATGTTATTCAGCTTGTTTCTAAGTCTACATCATATTCATCATAAGCAATAGACTTGGGGGCTGGCATAATAAGGATAAACTAGTACAAAGAAAAGGATTGTACCTCAAACTTCTGGTGCATCTGCTTCACCATATTAGTTTTAGTGTCACAGCTGCTGTGCACTTGGCTCATATAGCCAGAAAAACCCTCCTCAATACTCATATGAGTATAATCAGCAACATCAAGCTTGACCCTGCGGCGTTCCAGAAGCTCCTCCTTGGTGGAACATTTGGCCAGTACGGTTGGCCTCCCAGGCTCAACATAGCCGGTCTTGGTGATCGTGACATCAGGGTCTTGAGGGTCATCTGTCTTGGCCGGGCTAGGGACTTCCAGGTTTTCAGAGCCATCGGCGGCTCATTTGGGAGGCAGGTCAGTAATTGGTGTTGGCGTGTCATGAGCTAGCTCAGGTGGCGGCTCATGAGTGGAGGCTTCAGGTGCGGCCGTTCCAAGTGCCGGCTCTGTCAAAATCGGCTCTTTGGCCGGCTTGTTCTTCTTCACCTTTTTATTGGGCTTTGCTTTTCCGCTGAGTAAGATCAAATGATCAGTGCAAATATAGAGAATTGAAATGAATACATGATAAGCAAATCATCATTACCCTGAAGCGGTCTTGAAGGCCGTTAAGTTGGATTTCATTGACTCGCTAGAGGAAGGTGAAGTTTCCTAATAATTGAGTCAGAAGAATTGAGTGGTTGACGAGTAAGACCCGCCAGAGGGTAAAAGGGATTTAAATCGAAAGTGACCTCGTTCCGACGCTTCCTTGGTGTGTTAGGTAAGCCGGAGGAGATCTCCGCATCCTTGCTGGTCCGGGTCTGCCTCCGGCTCTCATGAATCTGTCGCTTCAAAAGAAATTGAGGATCTTGATAAGGTAAGGGATGTGAAAATCTTACTTTCCGGGTTACTCTGCGGATTTTCTGTCTTGGCAAAGGCTCGGAGTCGGAGGAAATGATAGTTACCTCTTCATCCTTGCCATGGCTTGTTCCTGTGTCCTCCTGCTGATAATCAGTGTCAATAAGATGGTTAAAAAAGGAGCCAAGAGAGTCAAGGGCTACCTCTGACTCAGAAGAATCTTCTAGCCAAAGCAAGTCAGAGGCGGTGGCTTTCTTGCCCTTCTTCTTTGCAGCCTATTTCCTGGTGGCTCTCTTGGCCTTCCTAGCTTTCTTCGCAGCTTCATGATCATATATAACCTTCCAGAATTTGTCACCAGCCTGTGAAAATTAGCAAAGGTATGAGTATGGATAAAAACATCAAAAAATGAAGGTAATTTATTCAGATGGGCGGCTTACCGCTGGAGCCGGGTTAGGTTCGCAGAAGGGGCTTAAGCCCACCTTACCACAATCTGCTAGGCTCTCGTTCAAGAGCGACTTTGTCATATCATTGATGACATCTTCAGGCAAATCATCAAGACTGTGCCGCAGAGGATCATCTTTCTTGCCTGTATAGGTGCACATCAGGCCGGGGCGGCGACTCAATGGAATAACCCGCCAGGCGAGCCAAACCCGGACTAAATTGATGCCATTTAGCCCGTTCCCCATAAGAGCCTTGATCTTAGCCAGGGTGGGGGCAAGCGTCTTGCGTTCGGCGGCTATTATCTTGTCAAGAAGTGGATGTTTGGACTCCAGGCGCAGAGCACGAAAGCCGGGCAGAGGATTTTCATCAGCCGGAGAAGTATCTTGACAATAGAACCATGTCTGATTCTAGTCTTTGGGATAACTCGGCAGGTTGGCATAAGGAAAAATTACGTCTCTCCGACATTGGATTGAGACATCTCCAAGTTCTAAGCTTTAGCCGTTGGCACACTCATTCTGGCAGTTCAAGTAAAACAAGTCTCTGAAGAGTAGTATGTTGGGTTCTTCTCCAAGATATACTTCACTGAACACTTGGAAATTGCAAATGTTAGACACGGAATTGGGCCCGATGTCTTGAGGATGGAGGTCAAAGAAGTGCAGGACATCCCTGAAGAATTTTGAGCCGGGTGGTGAAAAACCCCGGTTCATATGGTCAGTGAAAACGATGACCTTCCCCGCTTTGGGCTGGGGAATTTCCTCCATTGGGCAGGAGCACGATAGGACATCACTTCCTTCTTCGGCAGATAGCCGGTCTTAACAAAGTCATCAAGAGTACTGTCTGTGATGATGGATTTGACCCATTTGCATGAAGTGGGTGCTTTCGGTGCCATGGTGATGGAAGCCTAAGAAAGAGTAAAAGATTTCCAGTTCAAATTTAAGCCGGAGAAAAATATTGCAGTGCATATTCAAGATGGCGTCTTATAAAGGGGCCTAATGGTATAAGGCTAATTATGTTAGATTATTTAAGCCGCCATGAGCGCTATATGCAGGTAAGTTATTTAAGCCGCCATGGGCGGTCAAGATTATCAATTGAGTATTGCCTTTTAAGCCGGTGATGAGAGTCGCCATGGCTAGGTGGATCTAACAAATTCATTTTTTGCCTAAGTGTTGCATAAACAAGTTTCACAAGTTGCAGCTATTATTTTGGATCAAATGGCAGCTCAGAAAAGAAAATATTCTAGACCCAAAACGAAGAACAGAGGAGTTTGTCAGTTCTAAAGAGGCCTTTGTACAAGAAAAAGGGGTCTGCTAGTATCTGAAATGGATGCGAAACAGCTACCGCATGAGTTTCATAGTTCTTTTAGATCAAAAGAGGTAGCGGTGGAGAAACTGCAAAGAACCAGTGATGAACAACAAAGAGTACAGAGGAACTCGCAAACCCTAATGTGGATCTAAGGTGCAGAAAGGCGAAAACTTATAGCGACAGATCTATTGTGGAGGGCCGCCGCCGTTCTCTGGACTGCTTCAGGTCGATGCAACGGCCAAGGTCGAGGTAGACGAGGTGCGCGGCGGCGGGGGAGCTCGAGCAGCAGTAGGGTTGCGATAGGAAGAAGACGAGGAAAGGGGAGAATGAGAAGAGACCTAGTCGTGCCTATTTATAAAGAAAGGCTGATAAGTGGGCGCGAAAAACGAGGAGGCCGAAGACATGGTTATCCAACGATAGGGATGCCTCGATTTTCGGGATGGTCATTAAAGATAAAGATCCGTTGAGTTACCTCGGGCAAAACATACATTAATGGTAGATGACGTCATGGTGGGTTACCACGAATCCGAAGGATGATGTCATGGCGGGTTACAAAATTTCATAAGCAAAGAGCAGAAGATTTTTTTTTAAGTGTTGAAGATTGACATGAACCCGTTCAAATCAATCTGGGCTCTGGGCCTAATGTTGGGGATATAACTATTAGGTATGACCCGCCCAGGAGGGGTCGGGTTATACCTATGAGTATTTTTGAAGCCCAAGACCAAGCTTGAAGATGGTGGTTCAGTTAAGGGCCCAAAGCCCAGAGGCGACTTAAGGCCTGTAGAGATAAACCGCCATATGTACATAACTTGTATTGTAAGGCAAGAATAGTTAAGAGACCGAGACAGACACTGTTTATGAGCCGGCCGGGACTCTGTGAGCCACTCGGCGTCGACCTCTATATATAAAGGGACGACCTGGCGGCGGTTCAGGGCAAGTAACATCAGATCGAGAGCTAGGTCAAGCGATTTCGCTCCCTGGTAATCGAGACATAAGCAATCCCACTCAAAACTCGATCGTAGGCTTTTACCTTCACTGTAAGGGGCCGAACCAGTATAAACCCCATGTCCTTTGTCCCGATTAACCCCTTTAAGCTTCCTAGTTGCAATGGCTCCACGACTAAGTCCTTTCACTAGGACATCTGACGTGATAATTCCACGACACTTGTGCTAGTCCTAGAGGAAAGACTAGGAATCTTGTTTTAGCATTTATAACTCTACACATGCTTATGAGTTTTCCTCTGAATCACATATTGAAGAACCATAACAGTTATAGGACAGAATATAAACATTAATATAAACTTGGAAATAAATAATACTCAAATATTATTGCCTCCAGGGCATATTTCCAATAGTCTCCCACTTGCACTAGAGTCAATAATCTAGTTTACATAACTATTTTTACACCAATGGAAATCCAGTGTTGTTCATGTTTTGCTCGTGGTAGAGGCTTCATCATCGGGTCTGACATATTAAAATCCATGTGAATCTTGAGTACTTTCACTAAACATTCTCCAACACGATATCGAATAAGGTAGTACTTGCTTGAATATGCCTGGACTTCTGGCGGCACTTTGGCTCCTTGCTTGAGCCACAACGGCGCTATTGTCACAATAGAGCCCCATGGGGTTCAACGCACTTGGAACCACATCTAGTTCTTGAAGAAATACCTTTATCTAAACTGCCTCCTTTGAAGCCTCTGAAGATGCAATATATATTTTGCCTCTATCGTAGAATCCAGAATAGTGTTTTGCTTGACACATTTCAAACCACTGCACCATCGTTGAGAGTGAAAATGTAACTCAACTGAGATTTGTAGTCATATGTATAAGTCACGAAGGTAGCATCCTTGTAACCACTTACAACGAGCTCTTCATCATCTCATAGACAAGATCATATCCTTAGTCCTTCCGAGGTACTTTAGAATAGTTTTAACTACTGCCCAGTGAGCCAATGCTGGATCAGTTTGGTATCTGCTACAAACACTTAGCACATAAGAAATATCTGGTCTTGCACATAGCATGGAGTACATGATAGAACCAACTGTCGAGGCATATGGAACACTACTCATATGCACTCTCTCATCAACTATTTGAGGACATTGATTCTTGCTAAGTGTCGTGCCATGTGACCTTGGGATTGTGCCCTTCTTGGCATTTTACATTTTAAACCTCTTTCAAACCTTGTCAATGTACATGCTCTGGATAAGCGCTAACAGGCATCTTGATCTATCTCTATAGATTTCAATGCCTAATGTATAAGCCATTTCGCCTAAGTCTTTCATCAAAAAAGCATTTTTCAACGAATCTTTAATTGTACTAAGAAATTTCACATCATTGCTAATCAACATTATGTCATCTACATATAAGATTAGAAATGCTTTAGAACTCCCACTAAATTTCTTGTAGACATAAGATTCTCCGCCATTCTTGATGAACCAAATTCTCTGACTACTTCATCAAATCAAATATTGCAGCTTCTTGATGCTTGCTTCAAACCAGAAATTGACCTTTGAAGCTTGCATACCTTGCTGACATTTTTACGATTTACAAAACCTTTTAGTTGTATCATGTATACATTCTCTTCAAGGTTTCCATTTAGGAAAGTCGTTTTGACATTCATCGGCCATATCTTGTAATCGAAATACGAGGCAATTGCCAACTTAATACGCACGAACTTAAGCATAGCTACGGGAGAGAAATTCTCTGTCATAACCAACTCCATGAATTTTCTGGAACCCTTTCGTGACAAGCCTAGCTTTATAGATAGTAGGATTACCATCAACATCCATTTCTCTTTTGAAAATCCATTTATATTCAATAGGTTTCATTCCCTTTGGATGCTCTACCAAGCTCCACATTGGTTTTCATACATGAATTTCATTTCTGATTTCATGGCCTTAAGAACATTCCTTTGAGTTGGGCGGTGCTATCACTTATATTTAGTGAAGAGGTTAATCTTCCTCTAAGATGAATATCTCGTTATGATACCACTCAGGTGGTTCACTAACTCTGCCTAATGCGAGCAGTCAGTTACAGACTTAATTAGCTGGATTTTCTACATTAGATGTAATAGCTCCCATCTCGGTTGTAGGGATAATTAGCGAAACTACTTCCAATTCTTTAGCTTATCAACTGTCGCCAATGATTCATCAATCATCAAGTTGTACTGTCCTCATACTCACTTCTTTAGTGAGAAATTCTTTCCCAAGAAAGAATCAATTCCTCATAATAAAAACTTTGTTATCAGATAGGTGATAGAAGGAACACCCAATTGTTTCTTTGGGATAACCTACAAAGTAACATTTGTCCAATTTGGGATCGAGTTTGTTTGGCTGTAAATGTTTCACATAAGTCTCACAACCACATATTTGAAGACATGACAAACTGGGTTTCTTCCCATGCCATAACTCATATGGTGTTGTATTAATAGACTTAGACATGCTCTATTTAGTGAATAAGTTGTAGTTTCTGGTGCATGACTAAAAGGACCAGGATGTCGCCCAGAGGGTCGGGGGTGAATAGGCATTTTAAAAAATTCTATGGAATTGGCTTTATCACAATGCAAAAATAAACTAAGAGGACATACTTTTCACGCATAAAACCTAAATATACTAGGCTTGACTAAGTGCACCAACAACTTACTCTAAAAAAGATGAGCACAACAAGGATACTAACAAGCACAAGTAAGTCGCACAAAATTACTTGAGCAATATCACAAGATATGGAAGTATATGACACAAGTTAGCAATTCACAGTAGTCACAAGATATATCAATAGTAGCAAGTATGAATTGTGGAATATAAAGTGTAGGCCTAAATAATCTCTACACAGGAATAGCCAACACAATATAACAAGGACAACAAGATATAGTGAATGCACAGTCAAGTGAACAAAGTAAACCACAAGTAAGGAATTAGAGTTAGGGATAACCAAAGTCACGGAGACGAGGATGTATCTCGATGTTCACTTATTGGAGGGAAGCTAGTCGTCATTGGAGGGATGGGTGTTACCACAATGGCACACCAACACCATGAAGTCTCACCCTATTCTCCTTGAGATATCACCACAAAGGCAATTCTCAACCACTAGTGGTAAACCTTGAGGTGGCCTCCAAACCTTCACAAACTTTCTGGGAAAAAAATCACAAGTTGATTCCTCACTGGAGCACTCCTACCCTTAGGAGCCTCGAACCTCTAAGATTAACAATATCAAGGGGGAAATGCTCAGGACTTGCTCAAATAACAAGTTGCTTTGGTCAAAAGAGGGAGAAGGAGCGGGTCTATCGCTTGGTGAAATCTCTCTCAAGAACTCTCACAAATCTCCAGAATCTAAGATTTGAGGTAGGAGAAAAGAGATGGAGCTTTTTGGTGATGTGGGTCTGGATATTTGTGTTGCTCAACCCCTCCACGAAGTGGTGAAGGGTCTATATAGGTTAGAAGAAAAACTAGCCATTTCTCACATTTTTCTGTAAGTGCCCGGTTGTTCGGGTAGCAACCCGGATGTTCTAGGAAATGCCTTGATGATCTGGGTAGGGACCTAGATGATCTGCCTAGATCAACTTAGCACAGTCATGCAGAGGAGTCTGAATGTCTAGGACGGACTCCGGATGAATAATACACAAGCGGCTGTGCACACGGAACCCTGATGATTTAGATGGGTACCTGGATGATCTAAGCAATGGTCGGATGATCCAGCTACTTATCTAGATGATCCAACTTCTTAGCCAACATATTGGTGTCTCTTGGTCCTCTAGCTAGATGTCTTGGACACAATCTGGATGATCCGGCCAATCTCGGATGATCTGGGTAGCAACCTAGACGATATTGCTGTTAACAGGAGGATGGCGCTTTTGGCGGTAGGATTTTGGCTAAGGAATTTTTGGTATAAATTGAGTGGAATGGTGTATAGAAGATATTAATTTGAGCAAATCTATCACGAACCCCTTTGATCTCCTCTTAATAGTGCGGGATACCAATAACTCAAGAACATAAAAGAGCTGCTCTAGATAGCTCTGAGAAATCCAATCTTGAGCCTATCTTTCTTTGATGTTCATCTATCCAGACCACTAAAGCCAAATCAACTAATATGCCTTTGACAAGAGCATTTCACTTGAGGTTGATGTTGTCGTTTGTGCTTGGCTCAAGTTGGAAACACAATCTTGATCATGACACTTGGTGAAGATATCAATAACTCTTCCATAAACCATGTGGGAAGCATTTCCTTGTATTCCATCTTCATGTTTCCATCATGTGATCATCAACAAGCTTCAATCATGTAATTCTTCGACATGCCGATCTTGAACTTGCCCTTGTTAACCATGATCATCATCACTTGATGTCATCCTTTCATTGGCACTTGGAATATTTCCCTGGATGCAAGCTCATGAGAATCACCTAATACACATAGACATAGACAAGCATATATTATGGGTTAGTACACAAATCACAATTCACAATTTCTTACCATACCACAAGATCTCATGTGGTACATTAGTTGCACTTGTGTGTTGGCCATTTAGAATTTGATCTTCATGATTTATCTCATTCAACCTTTATCTCTACTCCATGATCAAAACCTAAAGTCAAAAAAGGCCATTTCTTTTTTTTTTATCATGATAACCATCCCCAATACAACCACATAAGAAGTGTTCAACATGACTTTTCTTCCTTGCATCAAGGCGAATGATTTTCTTTTTAAATCATCTCAATCCGAGGTGGCATGCACAATCTGCAGCCCCAACAATCTGACCTGGCAGTGAGGAGAAATGTTTCACCCCACACGAGACACCTAAACACTGATATCCGATACATTACATGAGTTATCCGGACTGCAAGAATTCCTCCAGTGAAAACGGAGCATCTCAAGCTTAACGATTTCGTTCTTAAATATTTCAATCCTAACTCATATGTGGCTTATGGGTTCGAAGTACTGAACTACTGTCAATGTACTTCATTCCAGATTCTGAACCGATGTTGATGGCGTTCATTCCAAATCCATCCAATCTTATTAGCATCACTCCATGGAACAAACCTTCATATATAACTTGATACCAAAGTTGCTCCATAGGAATTCTCATCCATTACCAAGTCTCAATGCATATATTTTGATTTCATCCTTCAATACATCCAATATTCTTCATGCATTGCCAATGGGACTTTCCTTCAAATGTACATCTCGATGCAAACATTAGTCCATAAGGATTGTCATTAATTACGAAAATTACACATGGGGACTACATGTAACCCCATTTCGGTAATTGATGACAATCTCAACAAGAGGATTCACTATTGGGAAAAGGCTTATAGGTGGCCTCAAATCAGTGGAGGGTATTACAGTGATGGGCATTCATACTTTTGGTTATCAGCACCCTCGGACCACTGCGACTACTTATAGGCAGCTATATGGGCCACCAATGATGGAGTGAAATCCAGCGGATCCTAGGTAGGGTGTCCCAAACTGCCAGCGTTAGTGCAATGGTAACAAAGACACATGATTTTACCCAGGTTTGGGTTCTCTCAAGTAGATAATACCCCATGTCTTGCTTTGATTGTATTGATTTTAGGGAGTATAGATTACAGGTTGATCTACTATGAGATCATTGTGTGTCGTATACGAGCCATACCCCTCGGCTTATATATATACCGAGGGTGTCTAGTATTTACACATATATATAGGTCAGTTATATCTAGGGTAATCTTGGGGTAGATGACCTCTAAGTCCTGGAGTAGGCATCAAGTCTTCGGAAACATCCCATATGGGCACTATGGGCTTTGGCGAACATGGTCCACTAATAAATCATCACGGGGGTCCTCAGCACGGCCCTCTTAGCGGGGAGACAATGTGGTGAGCACCTCCTAATCTAGGACACCATCACTGCTCCAGGTACTTGGCCAAGTCATGAAGGGCGCTCTTTTACTCCTTGGTCTTGAGGAGGTCAGAGTACATGTCGCTCAGCTCCTTCTCCCGCTCCTTGGCAGATTTTTCAAACTCTCTAGCCTTGGCGGCTAGCTGTGAGTCGAGCTTCCAAACCTCGTCAGCCAGTCCACCCTTCGAACTCCAGACCGAGTGTGCTCTTGAGGAAGGAAGCTTGATTAATCAATTGTTTCTGGTTGCGCCCCTTAGTGTGTGCGTGGCTGTAGCCTCTGCCCTTTTTCACTAGCTCAGCACATCTGCAAGCAACTCTTACCACTCGGCTTCCCAGATGCTGATGGTGGCCTCACAGACATCGATGCTGGCCTTGCCGTAGTCTAGGGCAGCTTATCGCTACTCCAATGCAGTATGTAGCTCCTAGAATGACGACCACTGTTGATGGAGCTTGGCATTCTCAGCCGCGGTGGCATCCCTCTATTGCGCTTGGAGGCCCTAGAGTTATCATTTCTCTCGCCCTAGTGAGGTAGCAATGTGGCATTCAGTTTGGCCACTTGGGCCACTCTATTCTCATATGTGGATAAGGAGGCCACCCGTAAGTTGAGATGCTCCTTTGCCATGTTGAAGGTCCAATGGAGCTCGTGAAGGATAGTCGCTCAGCCGCCACGGCTTGGTTTCTGCTAGCCCACGAGCTCCCAAGGATCATCATGGGTGGGGCTTGAAAGACCGCGAGCATCCCGTTGATATCTCCTTTTTGTTGGAAATATGCCCTAGAGGCAATAATATTTGTATTATCATATTTCCATATTCATAATTAATAGTTTGTATTATATGTTATAACTGATATGATCCTAGAATATGTGATTTAGTGGAAAACTCGTATGCACGTGTGGAATGATAAACGGTAAATAAAAGGTTCCTAGTCTCACCTCTGAGACTAGATCAAGTGTTGTTGGTGATCACATTTTCTGGATCTTAGGATATCATTAAGTGTAACGATAGTCCTAAAACAACATTGAGATTATGACATTGGAAGAACGATCATATTGAATCGACCCAATCTTGTTTGTTATGAATTGAGTTAATATCATCTGCATTCAATTGTAATAACAAAGAGTTTTAATGTGTGATGTTGCTCCTTGGACCATGAGAGTATCATGGTCACTTCTTACCGTACGGTGGGATTTGGGGTTGCTCAAGGGTCACCTGTAACACGGTAATCATAACGACAACTTACAGGTTCATAGAAAAGTTTGACAAGTGGCCAGATAGATCAAGAGTGGTATTTGCTCCTCCAAAGATGGAGAGACATTCTAAGGGCCCTCTCTGTGTGATGGCATCATCATCGTCTGTCTAGACACAAGTGACTATGTCGCGGGGATGTTGGAACAAAATAATGAGAAAGAAGAACAAAACCGGTAATGAGGATTTCGGTATAGTGAGCATGGTGATGACCCAGGAGGATACCGGTACATCCCGGGTTTTGTAAAGTATCGTGAAGCAAAGGGAACATCAAATGATAACCAAAGGTTCAGTCAATATCATTCGTGTGCTCATAGGATTGAGACGAACATCCACGGTCCCGCTGATGGTCATCGAATGAACCGTTTCATTCATGTCTGTGAGTTACCGAACCTATGGGGTCACAAGCTTAAGGAAATCGCGATCTGCTGATTGTTCATAGGATGGGAGTGTTGATAATATATTTTGGAATTGCTTTATTAATATTCGAAATAGTTCTAAGAGGACCCGGAAGCGTTTCAGGGTTATCGGAAGGGTTTCGGTGAATATCGGGTAATACTGGGTATTACTGATACATTCTATATAGGTGGAAAATGTTTCTGGAGATGTTAGTATATATATATATATATAATGGTCTAGAATTATTTAGAACATTTTATATTTAATTTAAATAGCAACGGGCCTTAAAAGGCCAAGAGGTGGAAGCCAACTTGGGCCACATAGGCCCAAGTGGAGGAGGCGCCCCCTTTCCTTGTGTGTGTGTGTGGGGGGGGGGTCCTACTAGGGGAGGAGTCCAACTCTTCCCGCTTAGGATGGCGCCCCAAGGAGGCTTTCCCTCCTTGGTGGCAGATGATACGTCTCCGTCGTATCTACTTTTCCAAACACTTTTGCCCTTGTTTTGGACTCTAACTTGCATGATTTGAATGGAACTAACCCGGACTGACGCTGTTTTCAGCAGAACTGCCATGGTGTTATTTTTGTGCAAAAATAAAAGTTCTCGGAATGACCTGAAAATCCATGGAGCAACTTTTTGGAATTAATAAAAATATTGGCGAAAGAATCAACATCAGGGGCCCACACACTATCCACGAGGGTGGGGGGTGCGCCCCCTGCCTCATGACCCCCCTGGAGCTCCACCGACCTCAACTCCAACTCCATATATTCTCGTTCACGGAGAAAAAAAATCAGAGAGAAAGATACATCGCGTTTTACGATACGGAGCCGCCGCCAAGCCCTAAACTCTCTCGGGAGGGCTGATATGGAGTCCGTTGGGGGCTCCGGAGAGGGGGATTCGTCGCTGTCGCCATCATCAACCACCCCCATCACCAATTTCATGATGCTCACCGCCGTGCATGAGTAATTCCATCGTAGGCTTGCTGGACGGTGATGGGTTGGATGAGATTTACCATGTAATCGATTTAGTTTTGTTAGGGTTTGATCCCTAGTATTGATAACCCGCAAGTATACGGGATAGTTGTAGCCTCTTTCGATAAGTAAGGTGTCGAACCCAACGAGGAGCTAAAGGTAGAACAAATACTCTCTCAAGTCCTATCGGCCACTGATACCTCTACGCACGCTTGACGTTCGCTTTACCTAGAACAAGTATGAAACTAGAAGTACTTTGTAGGTGTGATAGGATAGATTTGCAAGATAACAAAGAACACGTAAATAAAAACTAGGGGCTGTTTAGATAAAGAAGCAATAAAGTAAATATAGCGAGTGTGCAAAAGGGGTGGTAGGAGTTGTGAAATTGTCCCTAGGCAATTGACTATGTTACTAGACCAGTAATCACTATTGCAATTCTATTTGAGGGAGAGGCATAAGCTAACATACTTTCTCTACTTGGATCATATGCACTTATGATTGGAACTCTTGCAAGCATCCGCAAATACTAAAGATTCATTCAGGTAAAACCCAACCATAGCATTAAAGTGTCAAGTCGCCTTTATCCCATACGCAACAATCCCCTTACTCGGGTTTGTGTTTCAGTCACTCACGCAACCCACTATAAGCGAATCATGAATGCATTGCAACACCCTACAGTGGGAATCCCTCATGCTTGCGTGACACGGAGGGCACCATAGGACAGCACCAATAATAAAACATGCAACTCAAACCAATCATAGCAATTCATCGATTACCGATAGGATAATGGAAATCCACTCACACATCATAGGATGGCAACACATCATTGGATAATAATATGAAGCATAAAGCACCATGTTCAAGTAGAGGGTACATCGGGTTGAGGGAGAGTGGACCACTGAATATAGAAGGGGGAAGGCAATGGAGATGTTGGTGAAGATGACAGCGGTGTTGGTGAAGATCGCGGTGATGATGATGGTCCCCGGCAGCGCTCCGGCGCCACCGGAAGCAAGGGGGAGAGAGATCCCCTTCTTCTTGTTCTTCCTTGACCTCCTCCCTAGATGGGAGAAGGGTTTACCCTCTGGTCCTTGGCTCCCATGGCGTGGGAGGGGGGAGAGCCCCTCCGAGATTGGATCTATCTCTCTGTTTCTGCATTCTCAGATTCTGCCCCTTCACCGTTTCTTTTATATCTGGAGATCCGTAATTCCGATTGGGGTGAATCTTTAGCCCAGATTTTTCTCGTAAAATTAGCTTTCTTGCGGCAAAAGAAGAGCGTCAACTGCCTTACGGGTGGCCCACGAGAATCCAGGGCGCGCCCAGGGGGGAGGGCGCGCCCCCTGTCTTGTGGCCACCCCGGACACCGTTTCGCGTTGATTTTACTTCCCAAAAATCACAAATATTCCAAAATAATTCTCTGTCCGTTTTTATCCCGTTTGGACTATATTTGATATTGGGTTTCTGTGAAACAAAAAACATGCAACAGACAGGAACTGGCACTGGGCACTGGATCAATATGTTAGTCCCAAAAAATAGTATAAAAAGTTGCCAAAAGTATATAAAAGTTGAATAATATTGGCATGGAACAATCAAAAATTATAGATACGACGGAGATGTATCAGCATCCCCAAGCTTAATTCCTGCTCGTCCTCGAGTAGGTAAATGATAAAAAAGATAATTTTTGATGTGGAATGCTACCTAGCATAATCTTGATCATATATCTAATCATGGCATGAATATTAAGACACGAGTGATTCAAAGCAATAGTCTATCATTTGACATAAAAAACGATAATACTTCGAGCGTACTAATAAAGCAATCATGTCTTTTCAAAACAACAAGGCCAAAGCAAGCTTATCCCTACAAAATCATATGGTTTGGCCATGCTTCATTTTCGTCACACAAAATGCTCCCATCATGCACAATCCCGATGACAAGCCGAGCAATTGGTTCATACTTTTTAACGCTCTTCAGCTTTTTCAACCCTCACGCAATACATGAGCGCAAGCTATGGATATAGCACTATAGGTGGAATAGAATATAATGATGGAGGTTATGTGGAGAAGACAAAAAAGGGAGAAAGTCTCACATCGACGCGGCTAATCAACGGGCTATGGAGATGCCCATCAATTGATGTCAATGCGAGGAGTAGGGATTGCCATGCAACGGATGCACTGGAGCTATAAATGTATGAAAGCTCAACAAAAGAAACTAAGTGGGTGTGCATCCAACTTGCTTGCTCATGAAGACCTAGGGCATTTGAGGAAGCCCATCGTTGGAATATACAAGCCAAGTTCTATAATGAAAATTCCCACTAGTATATGAAAGTGACAACATAGGAGACAATCTATATGAAGAACATGGTGCTAATTTGAAGCACAAGTGTGGAAAAAGGATAGTAGCATTGCCCTTTTTTTTTTCTTTTTTTCCTTTTTTTATTTTTGGGTGGGCTTCTTTGGCCCCTTTTTTTATTTAGGCTTCTTTGGCCTTTCCTTTTTTTCTTTTTCTTTTTTTTCATGGGGCAATGCTCTATAATGATGATCATCACACTTTTATTTACTTACAACCCAAAATTACAACTCGATACTAGAACAAAGATATGACTCTATATGAATCCTTCCGGCGGTGTACCGGGATGTGCAATGATCTAGCGTAGCAATGACATAAAAAAACGGACAAGGCATGAAAACATCATGCTAGCTATCTTATGATCATGCAAAGCAATATGACAATGAATGCTCAAGTCATGTATATGATGATGATGGAAGTTGCATGGCAATATATCTCGGAATGGCTATGGAAAGGCCATGATAGGTAGGTATGGTGTCTGTTTTGAGGAAGATATAATGAGGCTTATGTGTGATAGAGCGTATCATATCACGGGGTTTGGATGCACTGGCGAAGTTTGCACCAACTCTCGAGGTGAGAAAGGGCAATGCACAGTACCGAAGAGGCTAGCAATGATGGAAAGGTGAAAGTGCGTATAATCCATGGACTCACATTAGTCATAAAGAACTCATATACTTATTGCAGAAGTTTATTAGCACTCGAAGCAAAGTACTACTATGCATGCCCCTAGGGGGATAGATTGGTAGGAAAAGACCATCGCTCGTCCCCGACCACCACTCATAAGGAAGACAATCAAAGAAACACCCCATGCTTCAAATTTGTCACACAACGGTTACCATACGTGCAATCTACGGGGCTTGCATACCTCAACACAAGTGTCTCTACAATCCACAACCACCCACTAGCATGACTCTAATATCACCATCTTTATATCACAAAACTATCGCAAGGAATCAAACATATCATATTTAGCGATCTACAAGTTTATGTAGGATTTTATGACTAACCATGTGAATGACCAATTCCTGTCATCTCTCTAAATTTATATAAGTGAAGCAAGAGAGTTTCATTCTTTCTACAAAAGATATGCCCACGCTCTAACAATTATAAGTGAAGCAAAAGAGCATTCTACAAATGGCGGTTTTCTATGTGAAGAGAAACAGGCAATCCAGACTTCAAATGATATAAGTGAAGCACATGAAGCATTCTATAAAGCCATACTCAAAAGATTTAAGTGAGGTACAATGAGCATTCTATAAATCAACCAAGGACTATCTCATACCATCATGGTGCATAAAATAAAAATGAAAACTAAATGCAAAAGACGCTCCAAGACTTGCACATAATGCATGAATGAAACGGATTCGAAAACATACCGATACTTGTTGAAGAAAGAGGGGATGCCTTCTGGGGCATCCCCAAGCTTAGACGCTTGAGTCTCCTTGAATATTTACTTGGGGTGCCTCGGGAATCCCCAAGCTTGAGCTCTTGCCTCTCTTCCTTTTCCTCATATCGAGACATCCTCGATTAGACACTACATCCACACAAAACTTCAACAGAAAACTCGGTAAGATCCGTTAGTATAATAAAGCAAATCACCACTCTAAGTACTGTTGCAAACATACTAATATTTTGTTTTTGCATTGTGTCTACTGTAATATAGCTTTTCCATGGCTTAATCCACTAATATAAATCGATAGATTCATCAAAACAAGCAAACTATGCATCAAAAACAGAATCTGTCAAAAACAGAATAGTCTGTAGCAATCTAAACATCCACCATACTTCTGGTACCCCAACAATTCTACAAAAATTGGGAAAAATGAACAAGTTGTATAGAAAGACAGTGCAAAAAGAATCAGAACCAATTGACGTTCCAGTTAAAAACGTAAAATCGCACACTACAGCCAAAGTTTCTGTCCTGCACCGTACAAACCAACAAGCATTGTAAACATCCTAAAGGCAAACCTTAGCACATTATTTTTATAATACAATGGAATTATAAACGGGGATAATTATTTTTGATTAAAAGTTTCTGTAATCAAGATTCACAAAGTTTCCGTGAGCATGAACAAAGTTCAAGGAGCGCTCCCACTTCAACAATGCTTGTCTTTCTCACTTTCACTTTCCTTTTTTGAAAAGTTTTAGGTTCCCCTCTTTATTTTTTTTGTTTTAAAACTATATAAAAGCACTCAACAGAAATAAATGACTCTCTAAAACTTCCGGGTTGTCTCCTTGGCAGCGCTTTCTTTAAAGCCATTAAGCTAGGTATTTAGTGCTCAAGTAATGAATCCACCCGGATCCCAAGGTATATCAAAGCCAATTTTAATTAACAATGATTTGTAATTTAATAGTGAGCACAAAGTAACATATATCAAGCAACAACGAAGTCTAACTCTCTTCCTATGCATCGGCATGTCATAAAAGAACAATTCATGCACACATAGTAAAGGCCAATGCATAGTATAAGCGGTTTCTTGCAATTTTATCATATTGGAAACATAAAGAGGCGGAGATGTAGTTCCTCTCTCATAATAATTGCAAGTAGGAGCAGCAAGCACATGCATATTATATTCATCAAAATCATTATGTGCAATGGTAAAAGGCAACCCATCAATATAACCCTCAATAAGCACAAACTTCTCCGATATAGTGTAGTTTGGAGAATTCAAAAAGATAATAGGACTATCATGCGTGGGTGCAATATCAACAATTTCATGTTTAACATAAGGAACTATAGCAAGTTCATCTCCATAAGCATAATTCATATTGGCATCTTGGCCACAAGCATAGCAAGCACCATCAAAAAGGGATATTTCAAACAAATTCAAGGGATCATAGCAATCATCCTTCGGTAAGCACGAAGCGGAATTAAATAATGTATGAGTTGGAGGGTTACTCTCATTAGATGGTGGGCACGGGTAGCTAATCCGCTCTTCCTCCTTTGTCTTCGCTCTCCTAATCATCTTTTTCATCCAATGAGCTCACTGTTTCATCAATTTCTTCTTCCATAGCTTCCTGCAAAATATTAATCTCTTCTTGGACAGCGGAGAAGTCCTCAACATATGGTTTAACATAGGCATTAGAAGCATAATTATCATAACAATATTGAGGCAAAATTTTCAGATTTGTAAAGAGTAGCATCATACTTTTCAATCAAAGAGGCAATCTCATAAGCACCTTTAAAAGCAACAAATTCTTCAATTTGTTGAACATCATAGTAATTGTAAACACCCTTAGCATACGAAGATACAATTCCATTATCACTAAACAAGCATTGATAGGGTAGCTGTTTCTTAGGGTCTTCAGAACAACAAATAAACTCATATATTTCACAAAAATCCTAAGCATAGCATTGCAAACGTTGAATTTGATCCCATAATAGTTTCCCTTTTTTAGATATACGGTGTCGCACAAAACAAGCATGCTCATCTAAAGATTTTCCCTCAACTAAACTAGTGGGGGTTTCAGCATGAGCACAAAGGGATCGAAGATGATCCAAGTAAAAAGCTTCAGGAGTGTGATAGATTTTGAGTGGTTCCTCAACCACTGGTTCAGTAGGTACAACTATTTTTTTGGTATTTTGCGTTTCCTACCCATAACTAAAGATAGAAAACAACTAAGAACATCAAATAAAAATTACTTAGTGATAAAGTAAACAAGCACACACGAGAATATTCACCCCATGCTATGACTCCCCGGCAACGGCGCCAGAAAAAGGTCTTGATAACCCGCAAGTATACAGGATAGTTGTAGCCTCTTTCGATAAGTAAGAGTGTCGAACCCAACGAGGAGCTAAAGGTAGAACCAATACTCTCTCAAGTCCTATCGGCCACTGATACGACTCTACGCACGCTTGACGTTCGCTTTACCTAGAACAAGTATGAAACTAGAATTACTTTGTAGGTGTGATAGGATAGGTTTGCAAGATAATAAAGAACACATAAATAAGAACTAGGGGCTGTTTAGATAAAGAAGCAATAAAGTAAATATAGCGAGTGTGGAAATGTGGTGGTAGGAGTTGTGAAATTGTCCCTAGACAATTGACTATGTTACGAGACCGGTAATCACTATTGCAATTCTATTTGAGGGAGAGGCATAAGCTAACATACTTTCTCTACTTGGATCATATGCACTTATGATAGGAACTCTAGCAAGCATCCGCAAATACTAAAGATTCATTAAGGTAAAACCCAACCATAGCATTAAAGTATCAAGTCCCCTTTATCCCATACGCAACAATCCCCTTACTCGGGTTTGTGTTTCAGTCACTCACACAACCCACTATAAGCGAATCATGAACACATTGCAACACCCTACAGCGGGAATCCCTCACGCTTGCACGACACGGAGGGCACTATAGGACAACACCAATAATAAAACATGCAACTCAAACCAATCATAGCAATTCATCAATCACCGATAGGACAATGGAAATCTACTCAGACATCATAGGATGGCAACACATCATTGGATAATAATATGAAGCATAAAGCACCATGTTCAAGTAGAGGGTACAGCGGCTTGCGGGAGAGTGGACCACTGAGTACAGAAGGGGGAAGGTGATGGAGATGTTGGTGAAGATGACGGCGGTGTTGGTGAAGATCGCGGTGATGATGATGGTCCCTGGCAGCGCTCCGGCGCCATTGGAAGCAAGGGGGAGAGAGCCCCCCTTCTTATTCTTCTTCTTCCTTGACCTCCTCTCTAGATGGGAGAAGGGTTTCCCCTCTGGTCCTTCGCTCCCATGGCGTGGGAGGGGCGAGAGCCCCTCCGAGATTGGATCTATCTCTCCGTTTCTGCGTTCTCAGATTCTACCCCTTCACCGTTTCTTTTATATCTGGAGATCCGTAACTCCGATTGGGGTGAATACTTCGCCTAGATTTTTCTCGTAAAATTAGCTTTCTTGCGGCAAAAGAAGAGCATCAACCGCCTTACGGGTGGCCCACGAGAGTCCAGGGCGCGCCTAGGGGGGAGGGCACGCCCCCTGTCTTGTGGCCACCCCGGATACCGTTTCACGTTCATTTTACTTCCCAAAAATCACAAATATTCCAAAATAATTCTCCGTCTGTTTTTATCCCGTTTGGACTCTGTTTGATATTGGGTTTCTACGAAACAAAAAACATGCAACGGACAGGAACTGGCACTGGGCACTGGATCAATATGTTAGTCCCAAAAAATAGTATAAAAAGTTGCCAAAAGTATATAAAAGTTGAATAATATTGGCATGGAACAATCAAAAATTATAGATACAACGGAGATGTATCAAGTATCCACTATGTTCTGAGATTTATGTTGCTATGACTTTGCTATGCCAAATGCTTGTCACTAGGTGTAACATCCCGGATGTAACTTTCCATAATTGTAACTCCAACTCTTGCCATTTCCGGCTATGTGATATATTATTTTCTTCGTGGTTGGATTTTTCTTCCATTTTGCATTTTGTTCATGTCATGCATTTCATCTCATAGCATCATGCGCATTGCATCTACATGTTTTCATAAAACTTGCATCCGCTCCTAGTTGCCGCTCCTCGCTTCTCTCCGTTGCGTTCGTTGACCATTTCGAGACCAACCATGTTTTCGTGTCCCTTTTGTCAAACCACCTAACCTCTCGGCACAACCATCGACCCACTCTTGCGTGCGTCCGAAAACTGCTCCGAACCCGAACCGGGCTGTCGTGACCAATGAGTCCGGATCATCCCCAAACATCTATAAAACATCTTCGTTTTCTTATTTGGACTTCCCAAGCCTGTTTTATTCTCGTCCGTCCGATTATGATTGGAGGGTCCGATTAGCCCCTAAACCTAACCCCTTCCTATAAATAGCCCCCTAACCCTAAATTTTAGGCCTCCTGTCCCATCCACCCATCGCCGCCGCCGCCACTCCACCAAATCCACCTCGGGATCCCCTTCTCCTTGATTTCAGCCACCAGCCAACCATCGCTCTCCACCGCTCCTCATCGATCCAGAGCTCGCGCCCCGATCCAAATTCTTCTCGGCCTCCACCCGCTGCTGCCACTCCACGACGGCCACCCCGACAGCCCCGTCGCCGGCCGACCAAACCAGTAGATGAGCGCCATGCCCTTCCCTTCTTCCCCGTTCCCTCTGGTTCCCTCTCTCACCTGCTCCATGTCTTCTCCAGGAAGCCCACAGGAGCATCCATGGTCATCCCCTGAGCTCCACCTGCCAGCGAGACTCGCGGCTCCGTCACCGGCGAGTCCCTGCCGTGTCGGTCATCTTCTCCCTCGACTCGTTCCGCTCGTCTGCAGAGGTCGCGAGGCATTTCTGCTACATCGAGCCGCTGCTCGTTTCCACCTCCAGCGCGCCTTTGTTGACCTTCCTGGCCGCGCCACCGGACCCCACAGGTCGCCGTGCCCTGCCATCTCCGTCTCTCTCTTCTTCCTTTCTCTATTTTCCCCTCTGAATGTGTTGTCTTTTTCTTCAGACAACACCACGCCAAGGCCTGCAGGTTCCCTCATTCCACGCGCCTCTAGCCAGATTGACGCTCCAAGCACAGACCTCGCCGTTTGGACCCCCTTGCTCCGCCTTGCTCTGTCGCCGCTGTCCATCGCGCCGCCCTTCTACAAGTCCCGCTACCGCCGAGCCCCTGCATCGAGCTCTTCTTCCTCTACAACGAGCAGAGCACAGCCACTCACCCCGTTGACCGTGCCTCGCTCAAGCGCGCGACTGGGCTGCCTCCCCTCCAGCACACCAAGGCCCAGCCTGCTCCAGCTCCTCACCGGCCCAACTCTAGATCCGGCCTCTGGCTCGATGTGAGCAGCTCCCCCCCCGTGCCCATGGCCAGATCTTAGTTTCGGCCTGTAGATGTTTTTTTTACCTGGACGCTTTTGCTATTTATTTTCAAAGGCTGCAGTCTTACAGAAAACCCCCTAGTGTTCATGCATCTAATAACTAATTAACCATGCATCATATGTAAAAACTTTATATATGTAAAATGCTTAGTTTTTCATCTAGTTTCATAATCTGCTACTTTCATCTATGTTAAAATGTTTAAATGTGTTGTTTGAATTAATTTGCTTAAATGCCATGCTAAAATGCTTTATTTCATAACTAAATAACAGTAGCTCCAATTTTAATAAACTTTATATGTAAATGGGGTGAAAAAATGCATAGATTAACTTGGTGCACTTTGTTTTATTGTTTAACAACATTAAAATATGTTTTAAGGAAGAATAGTACCAAATTCGAATATTGCTCATGAGGATTTTCTAGAATTGTTGTTTGTTGTTTCCAGCCTCATTTAAACTTGCCTAGATAGGTAGATTGCTTATGTTTCACCTCTTGCCATGTTTAACAACATTTAATGTTGTTGGGTACATAAACGAGAGTGAACTAAATAAATGAATGTGGTGTTTCGTCAATATGCAACTCGTTGCATATTGAGCTCCACTTAACTTGTAGTATTGTTTGTTGCACTTTGCCATGCCATGCCTCATTAAACCGGACATGCATCATACTTGGTTGTGCATCGTGCCATGTTTATGTGATGGTTGTTTACCATGTTGTTTGCTTCTTTCCGGTTGGGCTTCTCCTTGATAGTTTTGGTTACGTTGCGATCGTGAGGATTCGTTTGACTACGTTGGTTCGACTACTTCATGGACTCGTTCTTCTTCCTAACGGAATTTCAGGCAAGATGACCATTACCCTCGATATCACTTCTATCTTTGCTTGCTAGTTGCTTCGTTCTATCGCTATGCTGCGCTACCTATCACTTGTTTACCATGCCTCCCATATTGCCATGTCAGCCTCTAACCTTTTCACCCTTCATGGCAAACCGTTGTTTGGCTATGTTACCGCTTTGCTCAGCCCCTCTTATAGCATTGTTAGTTGCAGGTGAAGTTGAAGATTTCTCCATGTTGGAACATGATTATGTTGGGATATCACAATATCTCTTATTTTAATTAATGCATCTATATACTTGGTAAAGGGTGGAAGGCTCGACCTTATGCCTGGTGTTTTGTTCCACTCTTGCCGCCTTAGTTTCCGTCATATTGGTGTTATGTTCCTTGATTTTGCGTTCCTCATGTGGTTGGTTTTATGGGAACCCCTTGACAGTTCGCTTTGAATAAAACTCCTCCAGCAAGGCCCAACCTTGGTTTTACATTTACCTAACAACCTACTAACTTTCCCTTGGGTTTTCGCGAGCCCGAGGGTCATCTTTATTTTAACCCCCCCGGGCCAGTGCTTCTCTAAGTGTTCGTCCGAACCGAGTAGACTGCGGGGCCACCTCGGGGAAACTTGAGGGTTGGTTTTACTCGTAGGATGTCTCATCCGGTGTGCCCTGAGAACGAGATATGTGCAGCTCCTATCGGGATTTGTCGGCACAGTCGGGCGGTCTTGCTGGTCTTGTTTTACCCTTGTCGAAAAGTCTTGTAACCGGGATTCCGAAACTGATCGGGTCTTCCCGGGAGAAGGAATATCCTTCGCTGATTGTGAGAGCTTGTGATGGGCTAAGTTGGGAAACCCCTGCAGGGTATAAACTTTTGAGAGCCGTGCCCGCGGTTATGTGGAAGATGGGAATTTGTTAATATCCGGTTGTAGAGAACTTGACACTTGACTTAATTAAAACACATCAACCGTATGTGTAGCCATGATGGTCTCTTTTCAGCGGAGTCCGGGAAGTGAACACGGTTTGGGTTATGTTTGAACGCAAGTAGTCTTCAGGATCACTTCTTGATCACTTCTAGATGACGACCGTTGCGTAGTTTCTCTTCTTACTCTTGTACTCGCCTTTAGCCACCATATTTTGCTTCTCAATTGCTGCAACTCCACCTCATTACCACATCCTACCCATAGCTTAAATAGTCTTGATCTCGCGGGTTTTGAGATTGCTGAGTCCTCGTGACTCACAAGATACTACCAAATAGTTGAAGGTGCCGATGATACCAGTGCAAGTGATGCTACCGAACTCAAGTGGGAGTTCGACGAGGACCTTGGTCGTTACTACGTGTCTTTTTCTGATGATTAGTAGTGGAGCCCAGTTTAGACGATCGGGGATCTAGCATTTGGGGTTATCTTCTTTTCATTTGGATTTGTCCGTAGTCGGACTATGTGTGTACTCTGAATGATGTATGATTTATTTAAGTACTTGTGTAAAGTGGCGATTGTAAGCCAACTCTTTATCCCACTCTTGTTCATTACACGGGATTGTGTGAAGATGACCCTTCTTGCAACAAAACCACAATTCGGTTATGCCTCTAAGTCGTGCTTCGACACGTGGGAGATATAGCCGCATTGTGGGCGTTACACTAGGGCCCGAGTGCCATTATTTCAGATCTGAACCTATTATGTTTTCATGAATATATGTGAGTTCTTGATCCTATCTTGCAAGTCTATAGTCACCTATTATGTGTTATGATCCGTTAACCCCGAAGTGACAATAATTGGAATACTTACCGGTGATGACCGTAGTTTGAGGAGTTCATGTATTCACTAAGTGTTAATGCTTTGGTCTGGTACTCTATTAAAAGGAGATCTTAATATCCCTTAGTTTCCAATAGGACCCCGCTGTCACGGAAGGGTTGGACAAAAGATGTCATGCAAGTTCTTTTCCATACGCACGTATGACTATATTTGGAATACATGCCTACATTACATTGATGAACTGGAGCTAGTTCTATGTCACCCTATGTTATAACTATTACATGAGGAATCACATCTGACATAATTATCCATCACTGATCCAATGCCTACGAGCTTTTCACCTATTGCTCTTTGCTTAGTTACTTTAACGTTGCTGTTGTTACAAATACTACAAAACTGCTACTGTTACTTTTGCTACTGTTACCGTTACTTTCGTACTACTTTGCTACTAAATACTTTGCTATAGATACTAAGTTATCCAGGTGTGGTTGAATTGACAACTCAACTGCTAATACTTGAGAATATTCTTTGGCTACCCTTTTGTCGAATCAATAAATTTGGGTTGAATACTCTACCCTCAAAAACTGTCGCGATCCCCTACACTTGTGGCTTATCAAGACTATTTTCTGGCACCGTTGCCGGGGAGCATAGCTTTATTCTTTGAGTCACTTGGGATTTATATCTGCTGATCACTATGAGGAACTTTAAAGACGAAAGAACTAAGATTTATCCCTCAACTACAAGGGGAGGTAAGGAACTGCCAGCTAGCTCTGCACTTGATTCTCCTTCTGTTATGAGTAAGCTTGCGACACCTAAACCCGCTTCTGCTATGAATTCTGATATGTCGCATGTTATTGTTGATGCCACTTCTACTATGCATGATACTTATGATGAAACTACTTCTATGCTTGATACTATTGTGCCATTAGGTGAATATCTTGATGAACAACTTGCTAGGGCTAGAGAGAATGAAACTATTGAAAATGAAATTACTGATGATAGTGATGATGTAGGTTCTCCCCCTAAATATGAATTGCCTGTTGTTTCCGAGGGTTATGTTATGGATGAAGAAACTGCTAGACATTTTCTTGCTTGCAATGATAGATCCAATCTTAAGAAGTTACTAGCTAAACTGAAACAAAAGTCCCTGAATGCTAGAATGAAATATGGCCCTGCTTTTGCTACTTCACCTATCTATGTTACTGATAAGGATTATGATTTCTCTGTCGATCCTAAGATAATTACTTTGGTTGAATCTGATCCTTTTTATGGCTATGAATCTGAAACTGTTGTGGCACATCTCACTAAATTGAATGATATAGCCACCCTATTCACTAGTGATGAGAAATCTCGCTACTATTATATCCTTAAGATATTTCCGTTCTCATTAAAGGGTGATGCTAAAACTTGGTTTAACTCTCTTGATCCTGGTTGTGTGCGTAGTCCCTAGGATATGATTTATTACTTCTCTGCTAAATATTTCCCTGCTCATAAGAAACAAGCTGCTTTAAGGGAAATATATAATTTTGTGCAAATTGAAGAAGAGAGTCTCCGACAAGCTTGGGGGAGGCTTCTCCGATCACTTAATGCTTTGCCTGATCATCCTCTCAAGAAAAATGAAATAGTTGATATCTTTTATAATGGACTAACCGATGCTTCCAGAGACCATCTGGATAGTTGTGTTGGTTGTGTTTTCAGGGAAAGAACAGTCGATGAAGCTGAATTGCTACTGAATAATATGTTGACTAGTGAAAACAATTGGACACTTCCTAAACCAACACCTAAGCCAACTCCGAAGAAAAGAGGTGTTCTATTTCTCAGTCCAGAAGATATGAAAGAGGCAAATAAATCTATGAAATAAAAAGGTATTAAAGTTGAAGATGTTAAGAATTTACCTCTTGTTGAATAAATACATGGACTTAAATACCACCTATTGAAGAAATACATGGTCTTGATAACCCGACACAGGTAGTGAAGGTAAATTCTCTCTATAGATATGATAAAGTTGAAATCCTGTCTACTAAGTTTGCTAGCCAATGCTTGGAGGAATTTGATGACTTTATGGCTAGACAAGAAAACTTCAATGCTTATGTTGGTAGAAAATTGAAAAGTAATGCTTATATGATTGGACACTTGTGTGATTATATGTCTAGAGTTAAATGCGAACTTAAACTCATTAGTAAACATGCTTCTATGGTTACCACTCAAGTAGAACAAGTGCTTAAGGCTCAAAATGATTTGCTCAGTGAATTGAATAAGAAACATGACTTTGCTGTTAGACTAGCAACTAGAACGGGTAAAATGACTCAGGAACCTTTGTATAACGAGGGCCACTCTAAGAGAACTGAGCAAGATTCTCGGAGAAATAATGTTGATGCACCTAGTCCTTCTAAAAAGAAGAAAAAGAAAAACGATAGGGCTTTGCATGCTTCTAGTGAACCTGTTGTAGACACACTTGAGAATCCCAATGATATTTCTATTTCTGATGCTGAAACACAATCTGGTGATGAACATGAACCTAGTGATAGTGTTATTGATAATGTTCATGTTGATGCTCAACCTAGCAATAACAATGATGTAGAGGTTGAACCTGCCGTTGATCTTGATAACCCACAATCGAAGAATCAACGTTATGATAAGAGAGACTTTGTTGCTAGGAAGCACAGTAAAGAAAGAGAACCATGGGTTCAGAAACCCATGCCTTTTCCTCCTAAACCATCCAAGAAAAAGGATGATGAGGATTTTGAGCGCTTTGCTGAAATTATTAGACCTATCTTTTTGCGTATGCGTTTGACTGATATGATTAAAGTGAATCCTTAAGCTAAATACATGAAAGATATTATTACAAATAAAAGAAAGATATCGGAAGCTGAAATTTCCACCATGCTTGCTAATTATACTTTTAAGGGTGGAATACCAAAGAAACTTGGAGATCCAGGAGTACCAACTATACCATGCTCCATTAAAAGAAACTATGCTTAAACTACTTTATGTGATCTTTGAGCTGGTGTTATTGTTATGCCTCTCTCTTTATATCGTAGACTTGAATTGAATAAGTTGACACCTACTGAAATATCTTTGCAAATGGCCGATAAATCAACTGCTATACCTGTCGGTATTTGTGAGGATGTGCCTGTTGTGGTTGCAAATGTTACTATTTTAGCAAACTTTGTTATTATTGATATTCCCGAGGACGATAGTATGTCGATTATCCTTGGTAGACCCTTTTTGAATACTGCAGGGGCTGTTATTCATTGCAACAAAGGCAATGTCACTTTTCATGTTAATGGTAATGAGCATACGGTACATTTTTCGAGGAAACAACCTCAAGTTCACAGTATCAATTCTATTGGAAAAATTACATCGATTATTATTGGAGGTTTTGAATTTCCTCTTCCTACTGTCAAGAAGAAATATGATATTCTTATTATTGGGGATGTACATGTCCCCGTTGAGGTAACCTAGTGTTATTTGAAAATTTCTCCGGTTTCATGCGATTCAGAATGAGTTTGTTAACAAGACTTGATCAACCTTGTTAGTGGATTCCTTTTGATGAGCATGAGATGGATGAAGTTAGAAAGCACAATTTTCTGTACCTTCTTTTTACTTTTTGTTATTTAGATTAAATAAAGCAAAAATAATATTTTCTGTCTGTTTACTGAATTATCCTTGGAAAAAATACCCCGAAAATAAAAGTTCTCCAAATGCCCCGGAAATTTAGTATGATTTTTATGGAATATTTGAGAATATGTGACACTGAGAACAAAACAGGGGGAGTTAGCACCTGGCCACGAGGGTCCAGGGCGCACTCACCCCCATGGGGCGCGCCCCTGCCTTGTGGGCCCATGGTGGCCCCCTTCCACTTATTCCTGCACCCATGCTCTTCTTATTCCTCCCAAAAAAATCACTATCCAGCTCAAGCATGAGTTCTAGCTCATTTTGCTGCCATTTTCGATCTCCTTGCTCAAAGCTCCATTCACAAAACTGCTTTGGGGGATTGATCTTTGGTATGTGACTCCTCCAATGGTCCAATTAGTTTTTGTTCTAGTACTTTATTCATTGCAGATTTTTACTGCCTAGGTGACCCTGTTCTTGAGCTTGCATGTCAAATTTATATTGTCCCAAGTAGTTCTAATGCATGATATAGTCTCTAGGCACTTGTGGGAGTAGTTGCTATCAATTTTATTGAGTTTGGTTCACTTTTATTTGGAGTTATTAAAATTTTCAGAAATTTTTCAGAGGAAGAAATATGTCTAGGAAAATGTACCAAGCAGGTTCTTCAAGGAAGCAAGGACCCAGACTAGCAATACGTGAGCAGGACGACGAACCACCGAGGGAAGCTTACGTACGACCTTGTGAATGGCCGTCAGAAGAGTTTATGGTCAAAGCAGGCATCAAGGATGAATTTGATGCATATGTGCATAATGCTGATCTTGAGGACTTCATGCAAGATAAGTGCCCTCAATACTACCATTTAACTGATTCCTGTGTGAGAAGGTTCAAATTTACATCTAAGTGCCCTCTCCGCTTCTCCGCCCTGTTCCCTGTCTTGGAAGGTTGATGATGACCAGTCAATGCCATTCAAAGCTTCAAATTAAGCTTCATCATCAATTAGTCCGGCCGGGTCAACTTCAGGGGCGAAGGTATGCTTACGGAGTGGGGGGATCAGGCTGGACACTTCATAATGTGGTGTAGGAATTCTCCGGTTCTCCGCGTCATAACCCGACTGGTACTTGGTGAGGTCTGCTTCATCAGCTATCAGGGTAGCCATGAGGCGTATCTCCTTCACACAAGTGGTGAAATCTTCCTGGTCAAAGGGAGTGCCATCCTCCTTAAAACTTGGATAACCAGTGGCGACGTCGGTCGGGTCTAACTCCGGCACCCAAGCTTTGGCCCGACTTAAGGCAGCCACGGATCCGGCTCTTGCAAACGATCGCCTCAATTCAGTGAATCGTTGCTGCAACATAGAGAGTTTCCTTAGCACATCTACCAGGAGTGTGGGCACTTCATTGGATAGGGCCACTGTGGCTAAAGCACGCTGAGACCCAGTGTAGAGTTGCTCCACCAACGTATAAACCGCCTTCAGCTTTATCAGCATATCTTGGTTAATGACAAGTTATATGATCACTACAAACATTCACATATTTGACATCTGCAGGGCAACTTACCAAAGATGGCTGAGACCATTTGAGAGACATGGCACTTTACGCCGGATAATTCGGCGGTCGCCTCCTCAAGAGCCGCCTCTGCCTTCTTAGGTCGATTGATCAAAGCAATTTTTTCGTTAGCCCAGGCCTTTTTCTCCATTTCAAAGTCTTTTTTCAGTGTTTCTTGTTCAGATATACTGAATTCAAACTTGGAGTTGGCTCTTTGGGTTTCCGTCTCTTGTGCTTCCAGGCGGTTCTTCAAGTCAGATACTTCTGTTTCAAGTTGATGGGTGGTGGCCTATACAAATAGCGGGTCAAAATCATCACTGCTATCATGTAATCTTAAAGTCCCAAGCCTTTTGCAAGCAACAACACTTGGCACTTGGAGGCTAATGTCTACCAAAGAATTTTACTTATGGGGCGGTTCATGAGAGTAAGTCCCAAGCACTTTGCAAGCAAGAGTACTTGGCCCTTGGGGGCTAATGCATATTGCTGTTCAAGGTTTACCAGTGTTTATTCTATACAAGCATATGAAGCTTGCCCTTGGGGACTATGGAGTAAGCCATTTTTCTTATATGTTATCTAAATATATCACTATTGTTATTCAGCTTGTTTCTAAGTCTACAACATATTCATCATAAGCAATAGACTTGGGGGCTGGCATAATAAGGATAAACTAGTACAAAGAAAAGGATTGTACCTCAAACTTCTGGTGCATCTGCTTCACCATATTAGTTTCAGTGTTACAACTGCTATGCACTTGGCTCATATAGCCACAAAAGCCCTCCTCAATACTCATATGAGTATAATCAGCAACATCAAGCTTGGCCCTGCGGCGTTCCAGAAGCTTTGGTTTTCCGCTGAGTAAGATCAAATGGTCAGTGCAAATATAGAGAATTGAAATGAATACAGGATAAGCAAATCATCATTACCCTGAAGCAGTCTTGAAGGCCGTTAAGTTGGATTGCATTGACTCGTCGGAGGAAGGTGAAGTTTCCTGATAATTGAGTCAGAAGAATTGAGTGGTTGACGAGTAAGACCCGTCAGAGGGTAAAAGGGATTTAAATCGAAAGTGACCTTGTTCCGACGCTTCCTTGGTGTGTTAGGTAAGCCGGAGGAGATCTCCGCATCCTTGCTGGTCCGGGTCTGCCTCTGGCTCTCATGAATTTGTCGCTTCAAAATAAATTGAGGATCTTGATAAGCTAAGGGATGTGAAAATCTTACTTTCCGGGTTACTCTGCGGATTTTTTGTCTTGGCAAAGGCTCGGAGTCGGAGGAAATGATAGTTACCTCTTCATCCTTGCCATGGCTTGTTCCTGTGTCCTCCTGCTGATAATTAGTGTCAATAAGATGGTTAAAAAAAGAGCCAAGAATGTCAAGGGCTACCTCTGACTCAGAAGAATCTTCTATCCAAAGCAAGTCAGAGGCGGTGGCTTTCTTGCCCTTCTTCTTTGCAGTCTATTTCCTGGCAGCTCTCTTGGCCTTCCTAGCTTTATTCGCAGCTTCATGATCATATTTAACCTTCCAGAATTTGTCACCAGCCTGTGAAAATTAGCAAAGATATAAGTATGGATTAAACATCAAAAAATAAAGGTAATTTATTCAGATGGGCGGCTTACCGCTGGAGTCGGGTTAGGTTCGCAGAAGGGGCTTAAGCCCACATTACCACAATCTGCTAGGCTCTCGTTCAAGAGCGACTTCGTCATATCGTTGATGACATCTTCAGGCAAATCATCAAGACTATGCCGCAGAGGATCATCTTTCTTGCCTGTGTAGGTGCACATCAGGCCGGGGCGCCGGCTCAATGGAATAACCCGCCAGGCGAGCCAAACCCGGACTAAATCGATGCCATTTGGCCCATTCCCCATAAGAGCCTTGATCTTAGCCAGGGTGGGGGCGAGCGTCTTGCGTTCGGCGGCTGTTATCTTGTCAGGAAGTGGATGTTTGGACTCCAGGCGCAGAGCACGAAAGCCGGGCAGAGGATTTTCATCAGCCGGAGAAGTATCTTGACAATAGAACCATGTCTGATTCTAGTCTTTGGGATGACTCGGCAGGTTGGCATAAGGAAAAATTATGTCTCTCCGATGTTGGATTGAGACATCGCCAAGTTCTAAGCTTTGGCCGTTGGCACACTCATTCTGGTGGTTCAAGTAAAATAACTCTCTGAAGAGTAGTATGTTGGGTTCTTTTCCAAGATATACTTCACTGAACACTTGGAAATTGCAAATGTTAGACACGGAATTGGGCCCGATGTCTTGAGGACGGAGGTCAAAGAAGTGCAGGACATCCCTGAAGAATTTTGAGCCGGGTGGTGTAAAACCCCGGTTCATATGGTTAGTGAAAACGATGACCTCCCCCGCTTTGGGCTGGGGAATTTCCTCCGTTGGGTCAGGAGCACGATAGGACATCACTTCCTTCTTCGGCAGATAGCCGGTCTTAACAAAGTCATCAAGAGTACTGTCTGTGACGATGGATTTGACCCAGTTGCATGAAGTGGGTGCTTTCGGTGCCATGGTGATGGAAGCCTAAGAAAGAGTAAAAGATTTCCAGTTCAAATTTAAGCCGGAGAAAAATATTGCAGTGCATATTCAAGATGGCGTCTTATAAAGGGGCCTAATGGTATAAGGCTAATTATGTTAGATTATTTAAGCCGCCATGAGCGCTATATGCAGGTAAGTTATTTAAGCCGCCATGGGCGGTCAAGATTATCAATTGAGTATTGCCTTTTAAGCCGGTGATGAGAGTCGCCATGGCTAGGTGGATCTAACAAATACATTTTTTGCCTAAGTGTTGCATAAACAAGTTTCACAAGTTGCAGCTATTATTTTGGATCAAACGACAGCTCAGAAAAGAAAATATTCTAGACCCAAAAACGAAGAACAGAGGAGTTCGTCAGTTCTAAAGAGGCCTTTGTACAAGAAAAAGGGGTCTGCTAGTATCTAAAATGGACGCGAAACAGCTACCGCATGATTTTCATAGTTCTTTTAGATGAAAAGAGGTAGCGGTGGAGAAACTGCAAAGAACCCGTGATGAACAGCAAAGAGTACAGAGGAACTCGCAAACCCTAATGTGGATCTAAGGTGCAGAAAGGCGAAAACTTACAGCGGCAGATCTATTGCGGAGGGCCGCCGCCATTCTCTGGACTGATTCAGGTCGATGCAGCGGCCAAGGTCGAGGAAGACGAGGTGCGCGGCGGCGGCGGAGCTCGAGCAGTAGTAGGGTTGCGATAGGAAGAAGACGAGGAAAGGGGAGAATGAGAAGAGACCTAGTCGTGCCTATTTATAAAGAAAGACTGATAAGTGGGCACAAAAAACGAGGAGGCCGAAGACATGGTTATCCAATGATAGGGATGCCTCGATTTTTGGATGGTCATTAAATATAAAGATCCGTTGAGTTACCTCGGGCAAAACATACATTAATGGTAGATGATGTCATGGTGGGTTACCACGAATCCGAAGGATGATGTCATGGCGGGTTACAAAATTTCATAAGCAAAGAGCAGAAGATTTTTTTGAAGTGTTGAAGATTTTTTTGAAGTGTGGAAGATTCTTGCCTAATATTGGGGATATAACTATTAGGTATGACCCGCCCAGGAGGGGCCGGGTTATACCTATGAGTATTTTTGAAGCCCAAGTCCAAGCTTGAAGATGGTGGTTCAGTTAAGGGCCCAAAGTCCAGAGGCGACTTAAGGCCCGTAGAGATAAACCTCCATATGTACATAACTTGTATTGTAAGGCAAGAATAGTTAAGAGACCGAGCCAGACACTATTTATGAGCCGACCGGGACTCTGTGAGCCACTGGGCGTCGACCTCTATATATAAAGGGACGACTTGGCGGCGGTTCAGGGCAAGTAACATCAGATCGAGAGCTAGGTCAAGCGATTTCGCTCCCTGGTAATCGAGACATAAGCAATCCCACTCAAAAATGGATCGTAGGCTTTTACCTTCACCGTAAGGGGCCGAACCAGTATAAACCCCGTGTCCTTTGTCCCGATTAACCCCTTTAAGCTTCCTAGTTGCAATGGCTCCACGACTAAGTCCTTTCACTAGGACATCTGACGTGATAATTCCACGACACTTGTGCTAGTCCTAGAGGAAAGACTAGGAATCTTGTTTTAGCATTTATAACTCTACACGTGCTTATGAGTTTTCCTCTAAATCACATATTGAAGAACCATAGCAATTATAGGACAGAATATAAACATTAATATAAACTTGGAAATAAATAATACTCAAATATTATTGCCTCCAGGGCATATTTCCAATAGTCTCCCACTTGCACTAGAGTCAATAATCTAGTTTACATAACTATTTTTACACCAATGGCAATCCAGTGTTGTTCATGTTTTGCTCGTGGTAGAAGCTTCATCATCGGGTCTGACATATTAAAATCCATGTGAATCTTGAGTACTTTCACTAAACATTCTCCAGCATGATATCGAATAAGGCAGTACTTGGTTGAATATGCCTGGACTTCTGGCGGCACTTTGGCTCCTTGCTTGAGCCACAACGGCGCTATTGTCACAATAGAGCCCCATGGGGTTCAACCCACTTGGAACCACATCTAGTTCTTGAAGAAATACCTTTATCTAAACTGCCTCCTTTGAAGCCTCTGAAGATGCAATATATATTTTTCCTCTATCGTAGAATCCACAATAGTGTTTTGCTTGACACATTTCAAACCACTACACCATCGTTGAGAGTGAAAATGTAACTCAACTGAGATTTGTAGTCATATGTATAAGTCACGAAGGTAGCATCCTTGTAACCACTTACAACGAGCTCTTCATCATCTCATAGACAAGATCATATCCTTAGTCCTTCTGAGGTACTTTAGAATAGTTTTAACTACTGCCTAGTGAGCCAATGCTGGATCAATTTGGTATCTGCTACAAACACTTAGCACATAAGAAACATCTGGTCTTGCACATAGCATGGAGTACATGATAGAACCAACTGTCGAGGCATATGGAACACTACTCATATGCACTCTCTCATCAACTATTTGAGGACATTGATTCTTGCTAAGTGTCGTGCCATGTGACCTTGGGATTGTGCCCTTCTTGGCATTTTACATTTTAAACCTCTTTCAAACCTTGTCAATGTACATGCTCTGGATAAGCGCTAACAGGCATCTTGATCTATCTCTATAGATTTCAATGCCTAATGTATAAGCCGTTTCGCCTAAGTCTTTCATCAAAAAACCATTTTTCAACGAATCTTTAATTGTACTAAGAAATTTCACGTCATTGCTAATCAACATTATGTCATCTACATATAAGATTAGAAATGCTTTAGAACTCCCACTAAATCTCTTGTAGACATAAGATTCTTCACCATTCTTGATGAACCAAATTCTCTGACTACTTCATCAAATCAAAGATTGCAGCTTCTTGATGCTTGCTTCAAACCATAAATTGACCTTTGAAGCTTGCATACCTTGCTGACATTTTTACGACTGACAAAACCTTTTAGTTGTATCATGTATACATTCTCTTCAAGGTTTCCATTTAGGAAAGTCGTTTTGACATTCATCGGCCATATCTTGTAATCGAAATACGAGGCAATTGCCAACTTAATCTGCATGAACTTAAGCATAGCTACGGGCAAGAAATTCTTTGTCATAACCAACTCCATGAATTTTCTGGAACCCTTTCGCGACAAGCCTAGCTTTATAGATAGTAGGATTACCATCAACATCCATTTTTCTTTTGAAAATCCATTTATATTCAATAGGTTTCATTCCCTTTGGATGCTCTACCAAGCTCCACATTGGTTTTAATACATGAATTTCATTTCTGATTTCATGGCCTTAAGCACATTCCTTTGAGTTGGGCGGTGCTATCACTTCTATTTAGTCCACAGGTTAATCTTCCTCTAAGATGAATATCTCATTATGATACCACTCAGGTGGTTCACTAACTCTGCTTGATGCGAGCAGTCAGTTACAGACTTAATTAGCTGGATTTTCTACATTAGATGTAATAGCTCCCATCTCGGTTGTAGGGATAATTAGCAAAACTACTTCCAATTCTTTAGCTCATCAACTGTCGCCAATGATTCATCAATCATCAAGTTGTACTGTCCTCCTACTCACTTCTTTAGTGAGAAATTCTTTCCCAAGAAAGAATCCATTCCTCGTAATAAAAACTTTGTTATTAGATAGGTGATAGAAGGAACACCCAATTGTTTCTTTGGGATAACCTACAAAGTAACATTTGTCCAATTTGGGATCGAGTTTGTTTGGCTGTAAATGTTTCACATAAGTCTCACAACCACATATTTGAAGACATGACAAACTAGGTTTCTTCCCATGCCATAACTCATATGGTGTTGTCTTAATAGACTTAGACATGCTCTATTTAGTGAATAAGTTGTAGTTTCTGGTGCATGATTGAAAGGATCAGGATGTCGCCTAGAGGGTCGGGGGTGAATAGGCATTTTGAAAAATTCTATGGAATTGGCTTTATCACAATACAAAATAAACTAAGAGGACATACTTTTCACGCATAAAACCTAAATATACTAGGCTTGACTAAGTACACCAACAACTTACTCTAAACAAGATGAGCACAACAAGGATGCTAACAAGCACAAGTCGCACAAACTTACTTGAGCAATATCACAAGATATGGAAGTATATGACACAAGTTAGCAATTCACAGTAGTCACAAGATATATCAATAGTAGCAAGTATGAATTGTGGAATATAAAGTGTAGGCCTAAATAATCTCTACACAGGAATAGACAACACAATATAACAAGGACAACAAGATATAGTGAATGCACAGTCAAGTGAACAAAGTAAACCACAAGTAAGGAATTAGGGTTAGGGATAACCAAAGTCACGGAGACGAGGATGTATCTCGATGTTCACTTCCTGGAGGGAAGCTAGTCGTCATTGGAGGGATGGGTGTTACCACAACGGCACACCAACACCATGAAGTCTCACCCTATTCTCCTTGAGATATCACCATGAAGGAAATTCTCAACCACTAGTGGTAAACCTTGAGGTGGTCTCCAAACCTTCACAAACTTTCTAGGGGAAAAATCACAAGTTGATTCCTCACCGGAGCACTCCTACCCTTAGGAGCTCCGAACCTCTAAGATTAACAAGATCAAGGGGGAAATGCTCAGGACTTGCTCAAATAACAAGTTGCTTTGGTCAAAAGAGGGAGAAGGAGTGGATCTATCACTTGGTGAAATCTCTCTCAAGAACTCTCACAAATCTCCAGAATCTAAGATTTGAGGTAGGAGAAAAGAGATGGAGCTTTTTGGAGATGTGGGTCTGGATATTTGTGTTGCTCAACCCCTCCACGAAGTGGTGAAGGGTCTATATAGGTTAGAAGAAAAACTAGCCATTTCTCATATTTTTCTGTAAGTGCCCGGTTGTCCGGGTAACAACCCGGATGTTCTAGGAAATGCCTTGATGATCTGGGTAGGGACCTGGATGATCTTCCTAGATCAACTTAGCACAGTCATGCAGAGGAGTCTGAATGTCTAGGACGGACTCCGGATGAATAATACACAAGCGACTGTGCACACGGAACCCTGATGATTTAGATGGGTACCTGGATGATCTAAGCAATGGTCGGACGATCCAGCTACTTATCTAGATGATCCAGCTTCTTAGCCAACATATTGGTGTCTCTTGGTCCTCTAGCTAGATGTCTTGGACACAATCTGGATGATCCGACCAATCTCGGATGATCTGGGTAGCAACCTGGACGATATTGCTGTTAACAGGAGGATGGCGCTTTTGGCGGTAGGATTTTGGCTAAGGAATTTTTGGTATAAATTGAGTGGAATGGTGTACAGAAGATATTGAATTGAGCAAATATATCACGAACCCCTTTGATCTCCTCTTAATAGTGCGGGAGCCCAATAACTGAAGAACATAAAAGAGCTCCTCTAGATAGCTCTGAGAAATCCAATCTTGAGCCTATCTTTCTTTGATGTTCATCTATCCAGACCACTAAAGCCAAATCAACTAATATGCCTTTGACAAGAGCATTTCACTTGAGGTTGATATTGTCGTTTGTGCTTGGCTCAAGTTGGAAACACAATCTTGATCATGACACTTGGTGAATACATCAATAACTCTCCCATAAACCATGTGGGAAGCATTTCCTTGTATTCCATCTTCATGTTTCCATCATGTGATCATCAACAAGCTTCAATCATGTAATTCTTTGGCATGCCAATCTTGAACTTGCCCTTGTTAACCATGATCATCATCACTTGTTGTCATCCTTTCATTGGCACTTGGAATATTTCCCTGGATGCAAGCTCATGAGAATCACCTAATACACATAGACATAGACAAGCATATATTATGGGTTAGTGCACAAAGCACAATTCACAATTTCTTACCATACCACAAGATCTCATGTGGTACATTAGTTGCACTTATGTGTTGGCCATTTAGAATTGATCTTCATGATTTATCTCATTCAACCTTTATCTCTACTCCATGATCAAAACCTAAAGTCAAAAAAGGCCATTTCTTTTTTTATCATGATAACCATCCCCAATACAACCACATAAGAAGTGTTCAACATGACTTTTCTTCCTTGCATCAAGGCGAATGATTTTCTTTTTAAATCATCTCAATCCGAGGTAGCATGCACAATATGAAGCCCCAACAATATGACCTGGCAGTGAGGAGAAATGTTTCACCCCACACGAGACACCTAAATACTGATATCCGATACATTACATGAGTTATCCGGACCCCAAGAATTCCTCCAATGAAAACGGAGCATCTCAAGCTTAACGATTTCGTTCTTAAATATTTCAATCCTAACTCATATGTGGCTTATGGGTTCCAAGTACTGAACTACTGTCAATGCACTTCATTCCAGATTCTGAAACGATGTTGATGGAGTTCATTCCAAATCCATCCAATCTCATTAGCATCACTCCATGGAACAAACCTTTATATATAACTTGATACCAAAGTTGCTCCATAGGAATTCTCATCCATTACCAAGTCTCAATGCATATATTTTGATTTCATCCTTCAATACATCCAATATTCTTCATGCATTGCCAATGGGACTTTCCTTCAAATGTATATCTCGATGCAAACATTAGTCCATAAGGATTGTCATTAATTACGAAAATTACACATGGGGACTACATGTAACCCCATTTCGGTAATTGATGACAATCTCAACAAGAGGATTCATTATTGGGAAAAGGCTTATAGGTGGCCTCAAATCAGTGGAGGGTATTACAGTGATGGGCATTCATACTTTTGGTTATCAGCGCCCTCAGACCACTGCGACTACTTATAGGCACCTATATGGGCCACCAATGATGGAGTGAAATCCAGCAAATCCCAGGTAGGGTGTCCCAAACTGCCAGCGTTAGTGCGATGGTAACAATGACACATGATTTTACCCAGGTTTGGGTTCTCTCAAGTAGATAATACCCAATGTCTTGCTTTGATTGTATTGATTTGAGGGAGTATAGATTACAGGTTGATCTACTGCGAGATCATTATGTGTCGTATACGAGCCATACCCCTCGGCTTATATATATACCGAGGGTGTCTAGTATTTACACATATATATAGGTCGGTTACATCTAGGGTAATCTTCGGGTAGATGACCTCTAAGTCCAGGAGTAGGCATCAAGTCTTCGGAAACATCCCATATGGGCACTATGGGCTTTGGTGAACATGGTCCACTAATAAATCATCACGGGGGTCCTCAGCACGGCCCTCTTAGCGGGGAGACAATGTGGTGAGCACCTCCTAATCTAGGACACCATCACTGCTCCAGGTACTTGGCCGAGTCTTGAAGGGCGCTCTTTTACTCCTTGGTCTTGAGGAGGTCAGAGTACATGTCGCTCAGGTCCTTCTCCCGCTCCTTGGGAGATTTTTCAAACTCTCTAGCCTTGGCGGCTAGCTGTGAGTCGAGCTTCCAAACCTCGTCAGCCAGTCCACCCTTCAAACTCCAGACCGAGTGTGCTCTTGAGGAAGGAAGCTTGATTAATCAATTGCTTCTGGTTGCGCCCCTTAGTGTGTGTGTGTGGCTGTAGCCTCAGCCCTTTTTCACTAGCTCAGCACATCTGCAAGCAACTCTTACCACTCGGCTTCCCAGATGCTGATGGTGGCCTCGCAGACATCGATGCTGGCCTCGCCGTAGTCTAGGGCAGCTTGTCGCTACTCCAATGCAGCATGTAGCTCCTAGAATGATGACCACTATTGACGGAGCTTGGCATTCTCAGCCGCGGTGGCATCCCTCTATTGCGCTTGGAGGCCCTAGAGTTATCATTTCTCTCGCCCTAGTGAGGTAGAAATGTGGCGTTCAGGTTGGCCACTTGGGCCACTCTATTCTCATATGTGGATATGGAGGCCACCCGTAACTTGAGATGCTCCTTTGCCATGTTGAAGGTCCAATGGAGCTCGTGAAGGATAGCCGCTCGGCCGCCACGACTTGGTTTCTGCTAGCCCACGAGCTCCCGAGGATCATCATGGGTGGGGCTTGAAAGACCGCGAGTATCCCGTTGATATCTCCTTTTTGTTGGAAATATGCCCTAGAGGCAATAATATTTGTATTATCATATTTCAATATTCATAATTAATAGTTTGTATTATATGTTATAACTGCTATGATCCTAGAATATGTGAATCAGTGGAAAACTCGTATGCACATGTGGAATGATAAACGGTAAATAAAAGGTTCCTAGTCTCACCTTTGAGACTAGATCAGGTGTTGTTGGTGATCACGTTTTCTGGATCTTAGGATATCATTAAGTGTAACGATAGTCCTAAAACAACATTGAGATTATGACATTGGAAGAACGATCATATTGAATCGACCCAATCTTGTTTGTTATGAATTGAGTTAATATCATCTGCATTCAATTGTAATAACAAAGAGTTTAATGTGTGATGTTGCTCCTTGGACCATGACAGTATCATGGTCACTTCTTACCGTACGGTGGGATTTGGGATTGCTCAAGGGTCACCCGTAACACGGTAATCATAACGACAACTTACAGGTTCATCGAAAAGTTTGACAAGTGGCCAGATAGATCGAGAGTGGTATTTGCTCCTCCGAAGATGGAGAGACATTCTTAGGGCCCTCTCTATGTGATGGCATCATCATCGTCTGTAACGCCCCGGATTCGTTGCGCCAGGTGTCCGCCAGTTATTCGCCGTCTTTGCCATGTCATTTGCTTGCGTGTTGCATTTTATCATGTCATCATGTGCATTGCATTGCATACGTGTTCGTCTCATGCATCTGAGCCTTTTCCATGTTGTCCATTTTGCAATCCGGCACTGATATGCCCTCCGACGTTCCCCCTTTCGTCTCCTGTTGTGAATGGGTGTTAAACTTTCTCGGAATGGCCCGCGGCTTGCCAAGCGGCCTTGGTATAGCACCAGTAGACCGCCTGTCAAGTTTCGTGCCATTTGGAGTCCGTTTGATACTCCAACGGTTAACCGCGTAGCCCGAAACCCCCCTTCTCTTTGCAGCCCAACACCCCTCCAAAGTGGCCCAAAACCCAGCAAACTCCCCTCCATGCTCTCGGTCGTTCGATCACGATCGCGTGGCCGAAAACCGCACCTCATTTGGACTCTCCTAGCTCCCTCTACCTATTTAAACACCCCCTCCCCCAAAAATTCGCGGATGATTCCCCCAAAACCCTAGATCCACCCCGTCCGCGCCGCCGGACATGTCCGCCCGGCGACCGGACATGTCCGCCCCGCTCCCCCGTCCAATCAGATCCGGCCACGTGGCCTCGCCGCCGTCCCTTCGCCGCCAGGCCCGTCGGGGCCCGGATCCGTCCCGCCGTGGGCCGAATCGGGCCGCCCGAGCCCTTCGCGCCCCGGCGCCGCGACGGTCCTCGCCGCCGCCCCGCATCCAGCCGCCGGCCAGCGCCTGCCGCCACCAGGCCCCGCCTCCTCGCCGCCGTTCGGCCCCGCGCCCGGCGCCGCCCCGGCCACCCCGCCGGCGCAGCCCTGGCCGCGCGCCCGAGTCGGCCGCCCCTCGCCGTAGCTTCTCCCGTGCCTGGCCTCCGCTGCCTCCGCTGGCCGGAGCCGCGCCGCCCCTGAGCGAGCTCGCCGCGCCTCCTGGCCGGCCCGCCGTCCTCCGCATCCCACGCCGCCGCCGGCCGCGGCCTCCCCCGGCCCTTTTTCCTCAACTCCGGCCGCCGTCCCCGTCGTCTCCAGAAGGTTCCGGCCAACCTCGTTCTTTGTGCCTCAGATCTGGATCTGGAAGAAGAGGTTGACCCCGAAATTTTGCAAGTCCCTAAGTTTTGCACATTATCATGCCATGATCATCGCATCATATCTCCATGCATACTGCTCCGTTTTGTGCGTGTAATATGTCAAATTGTTCGCCTCAATGAGTAAACTCATTTCATTCCATTGCATCATGTTCATTTGATCTCATCTTGATGCCTGAATCATTGTTGCAAGAGTGCTATATGATGTTGTCTGCTGACTGTTAACAGAGCAGGCTCTTTTGTCATTTTTGCCATGTTTGATGTGTGCATCCTATGAGGTTTATGTCTACATGTGTTTTGAACTATGCCATGCCATCTTTACAGTGGTGTTTTCCATTTATTTTTGTGATCATTGTGGTGACTAGAACAAGCATGCAAACTAGGCTTCGTGATGTTGCTGATTTCAGTTCCTGTTCTGCTGTTATTTTTATGCCATGTAAAGTTGATGCTACAGAGAGATCCATGCATATTCTGAGATACTTCAGTAAGGATGTTTTGAACATATGGTTTTGCTCTATACATTCATGCCCCTGGTTGAAATTATGGAGTAGTCTAGCATGCCAGTTTCGTGCTCTACTTTTGCTACAGAATGTTCCCTGGCAGATTGTTTACATGTTATTCAATTTTGCCAAGGTTGTTGTACTTGATCCTTGCACACTATGAACTTGTTCTTGCCTTGGATAGCTTCATAAACATGTCTTCTTGCTGATGCTATGCTTATCTTGTCATGCAATGATTTGTGGTGAGTGAATCAAGCTTGTTAAGTAGTGTACTTGCTGTTACTGTTTTGCTAGGCTGAATCTGTTATTTCGTGATGCTATGTAAACCTGCTGCTACTAGTCACTCTATGCATAATCTGGAGATGTTCACTAAGGGTGTTTTGTTCTACATGTCATGCTCTATCCATTCAGGCCCCTGGTTGCAATTATAGACTGGTTTAGCTTGTTGTAATCTTGCTCCAAAGTTGCTAAATAATGTTGCTGTCAGCCTGTTAACATTAAGTTCAGTTTTGCCATGTGCTTTGCTAGTGATCCATGTGCCCTATGAACTTGCTCTTGCTATGCTTAGCTTCATAAGTATGTCTTCTTACTGTTGGTTGCCTTTCCATGCCATGTAATGCTCTGTGGTGAGTGGTACAAGCTCACCAACATGCCTACTTATTGTTGTTCCTGCCATGCATGAATCTGTATTATAACTTGCTATGTTTACATGGGTGCCATCATATTTTCTGCTCCTTTTTGGCTCATGGTCAGTAAGGGACCTTTGTTCTATGCATTTAGTAGGTTCATGCCATGCCTTTGTTTGACATGATAAGTTCCTGTAACATTTTATTTGATAGCTCTAAACATTGCAACCTGATGTTATTTCTGCAAAAGTCTGAAACTATTATTATTTGCAATCTTGCCATGTGTGTTTGAGCATGTTCTAGTGGTTTCTGGAGTTAGCTCAGTGTTCATGTTTTGTTATGCTTTACCTGTACATCATGCCCATACCTTTTGTTTTCATGTTGAGATGATGTAGCATGTTGTTTTGATGCTTGCAATATGCCTAGTTGCTGTTTTGGACAGATTGTTGCTATAACTTGTAGTGTGTGTGTGTTGAACCGTTGCTCCGTTTTGAGTGTGCTCTATATGAAACTTGCTTAGAATTGCATGTAGCTTCATATTATCATGTTGCATCCTTGTTTTGAGGTGTTTGCTTGATGTTTGGGTGCATTTTGCATCAATGCCATGTTTAACTTGTTTTGCTCATATCTTCTAGGCCGTAGCTCCGAACTAAATGAACTTTATATGTAACTTGACTAGAATCTCATGTAGATCATCTTGGTGCATCTAACTTGCTGTTTAACAACTTGAACATAATGTTTATTCAGATCTGGACCAATTTCGAAATATGCATATGAGGACTTACCGGAATTGTTATATGTTGTTCCCGGCCTCATTTAAACTTGCCTTGATGTGTTGCTCTTGTTTGCATCATCTCTTGCCATGAGTAGATTCATGTAGCTTTGTCATGCATCATGCTTGTGTGTGCATCATGCCTTGTTCATGTGTGGTGTGTTTACTATGTTGTGTGCTTCTTCTCGATAGTTCCTGTTTCGTTGCGATCGTGAGGATTCGTTCGTCTACGCTTGGTTCGTCTTCGTGGCTTCATCTTCTTCATGGACTCGTTCTTCTTCCTTGCGGGATTTCAGGCAAGATGACCACTACCCTAGATCTCACTACTATCATTGCTATGCTAGTTGCTTCGTTCTATCGCTATGCTGCGTTACCTATCTTTTGCTCATCAGGCCTCCCAAATTGCCATGAACCTCTAACCTTTGACACCCTTCCTAGCAAACCATTGCTTGGCTATGTTATCGCTTTGCTCAGCCCTCTTATAGCGTTGCTAGTTGCAGGTGAAGTTGAAGATTGCTCCATGGTGGACATGATTATGTTGGGATATCACAATATCTCTTATCTAATTAATGCATCTATATATTTGGTAAAGGGTGGAAGACTCGGCCTTATGCCTGGTGTTTTGTTCCAATCTTGCCGCCCTAGTTTCCGTCATACCGGTGTTATGTTTCCGGATTTTGCGTTCCTTACACGGTTGGGTGATTTATGGGACCCCCTTGACAGTTCGCTTTGAATAAAACTCCTCCAGCAAGGCCCAACCTTGGTTTTACCATTTGCCTCACCACCACCTATACCTTTCCCTTGGGTCGGCCAACCCGAGGGTCATCTTTATTTTAGCCCCCCCGGCCAGTGCTTGTCTAAGTGTTGGTCCGAACCGGGAAGACTACGGGGCCACCTCGGGGCAACTCGAGGGCTGGTTTTACTCGTAGGGTGACCTATCCGGTGTTGCCCTGAGAACGAGATATGTGCAGCTCCTATCGGGATTGTCGGCGCATCGGGCGGCTTTGCTGGTCTTGTTTTACCATTGTCGAAATGTCTTGTAAACCAGGATTCTGAGTCTGATCGGGTCTTCCTGGGAGAAGGTATATCCTTCGTTGATCGCGAGAGCTTATCATGGGCTAAGTTGGGACACCCCTGCAGGGTATAAACTTTCGAAAGCCGTGCCTGCGGTTATAGGCATATGGGAATTTGTTAACGTCCGGTTGTAGATAACTTGACACCAGATCTGAATTAAAACGCATGAACCATGTGTATAGCCGTGATGGTCTCTTTTCGGCGGAGTCCGGGAAGTGAACACGGTTTTTGGGTTATGTTTGACGTAAGTAGGAGTTCAGGATCACTTCTTGATCATTGCTAGCTTCACGACCGTTCCGCTTGCTCCCTTCTCACCCTTATTTGCGTATGTTAGCCACCATACTAGCTTAGTCGCTGTTGCAACCTCACCACTTTACCCCTTCCTTTCCCACTAAGCTTTGCTCGTCTTGATACCCATGGTAATGGGATTGCTGAGTCCTCGTGGCTCACAGATTACTACAACAACAGTTGCAGGTACAGGTTGTGCGATGATCATGATGCGAGAGCGATGCTTGCGTTCGTTGAGTTCTTCTTCTACTTCTTCGATCAGGGGATAGGTTCCAGGTCGGTAGCCTGGGTCTAGCAGGGTGGATGTTGTTTGAGTTTCTGTTTGTGTTTCATCCATAGTCGGATGATGCTCTTATGTATTGTGATGTTGTATTCGTGTGGCATTGTATGCCTTATGTATGTATCCCCATCTATTATGTAATGTTGATGTAATGATATCCACCTTGCAAAAGCGTTTCAATATGCGGGTCTATCCTTGGTGGGACCTTTGAGTTCCTTTTGGATAGGGTCGCATATTGGGCGTGACAAGTAGGTATCAGAGCCTCGACCGACCTTAGGAGCACCCTTGATTGATCGTGTAGTTTGGCCGTTGTTGCGTCTAGAAGAAAACTATTTTCGGAGTCTAGTTATATCAAAGAGTAGGAATTCTTTTTACTCCTCAGCCCCTTCGTCGCTCTGGTAAGGAATCTTGACGTAGGTGTTTTGAATTACTCCTCTTCCCCTTCAAATTTTTCTTTAGGTTCACGCAGTTGGTTTTCCGATCGTTGGTTCTCTTCTCTTTTCATCCGGTGTATTTCTCGACAAGTCGACTCGACCCTCTTCATCTTTGCAAGCTCAATCCTCAGTTGTTTTCTTTTCCCACCCGCCCACCCCTTCTTCTTCTCGAAACCAGAGTCCGTAATCGAGTATCCATCCTACTCGTGCGAAGTCTTTGCCTTCTTTCCTCAATGATTTGAACCGGTGCTTTCTCTTCAAGATATTCGTTGATTTCCCCTTCCAAGTTGCCTTTGTTTTCCCGCCCTCCCACCCCTTTTTCTTCCTGGAGTCTGACTCTCTCTCGAACATCAATTTCATTCGTATGGAGCCTCTTCAGTCTTCCCTCAATCATTTCAACCGGTGAATTCTCCTCTCATTCATCATTCTTCATCTCTTTTTCTTTTTCGATGGATTCAATTCCATTTTTCGGTAGTGATTATATTCTTTCCTCGGCTCAAATGTTTCCCCTTGCTCGTTCGCCTCTCGCCAGTTTATCTTTCCGGAGTGTTCAAAACATCTTAGGAGATTCGTCTGTGTTTGAATTAATTCGAGGTTGTCACCTCATTCAAATATTTTTATTGTTCCGGTGCATCATCTATCTGTTCAACATCCCTTTCCAACAGTGTTTTCTCTTCAGTGGGCCCTAACCCACAGGTCTTTTCCCAGGATCTTACCTGACTCTTCTAATTCCCCTGGAGTTATTTTCAATTCTTTTCAAGTGTGATGTAAGAATGGATTCCATCAGTCAGATGCCTTGTCAAGATCGATTTCAAATCATTTCATTGTTGACTCAACCTCTTAGTTTTTCATTCTCCCGGAGATCTCAGTAATTTTGGTGCTGTTTCTCGTCGTCATTTGAAGATCGAAGAAGAGTTTTTCCTCCAAATCTTGCCCGCTCTTGCGAAGTTTCATGGTTCTAGCTTCATATCATCCTCTCGAATTATTCCATTTGCCAGATATTCCTTTTCTCACCCATCCAGAGTATTTCAGGAGTGGATTTCTTTTTCGTTTCACCGGAGGCCATCAATCCAGCTATCGTTCTCTATTTATGCCGGTGCTTCGTCCAAGTGTTCCTTAATCAGCTCGAGTTCTTCCCAGTGATTCGTTCTCTTTTCTTCGTTCATTTTCATTTCTTACGGTGGTTCGTTCAAGATTCTTTTTCTTTGATTATCATTTCAATCCATTCGTTCTTTCAATCCTACCGGTGGTTCATGAAGACCTTCTCAAGTTTTGTGCTATCCCTTCTCAATCCTTTTTTTCAAGAAGAATAAGTAGTATGCCAAATCCGTTGTTTGTCATCAATTTAATTTTATGAAGGATAAGCGTACAATAAATCTTATTCTTATTTCATGAGAGTGATTAATGCCTTCCTTCGGAGTTTGTTCTTGTTGAATAAATTCTAGTTCCAAGTGTTTTCATCTTTTCTTTTCCAGAGTTCAAATTTCCTCGGCCATTTCGTCGGAATCCCCATCTTAATCATCGCAAGGCTCATCTTATTCTTTCATCCTTCATTCTATCTCATCATCCTGTTGTTACCGGAGTTCTTCATGGTGGTTCGTCATGATTTAATTCATTTCTCAAGTGTTCATCAAGATTCTTGTTGGCGGAGTTCAAGTATCTTTTCTTCTCCCGTCTTGAAGAGCAAATAATTCTTCATTTTCTTGGGAAGTGTAGTTTTGCATTTCTTCGTTCTTCTCAATTATCCAATCATTTCCGTTTGTGGACGGTTATCACCTCATGATCTTGAGATGTTACCTATAAGACCACAACAAGTTTATTCTTTCGTTGTTGATTTTCTCAACAACTCCATTCAACCCTTCCTTGTAAGTTATTTTCATTCCATTCTTTCTATTCTTCCAGAGGCATTGCATTGTTAATATCATCAAGCGTCATTCTATCTTGTGAAGTTCAGGTTCTATTCCTCCATGTTTCAACCGGAGTGCTTCCTAAATCCTTTCAGTTTTATTCGTTTCTTACCTCGTCCTAATCGGAGTGGTTTCATAGTCTATCTGATTCCGTGAGCTTTCGATTCTCGTCATTCTCGTCGTTCCTCCCTTCTTCTCGAGTGCTCTCAATTCTTTGCTTCTTCTCTTGAGTTCTTGCTTCACCTCATCCCATTTCCCTTCCATCTCGGTCCTAAGATCTCGGGACAAGATCTCTTGTTAGTGGAGGAGTGTTGTAACGCCCCGGATTCGTTGCGCCAGGTGTTCGCCAGTTATTTGCCGTCTTTGCCATGTCATTTTCTTGCGTGTTGCAATTTATCATGTCATCATGTGCATTGCATTGCATACGTGTTCGTCTCATGCATCCGAGCCTTTTCCCCGTTGTCCGTTTTGCAATCCGGCACTGCTATGCCCTCTGGCGTTCCCCTTTTCGTCTCCTGTTGTGAATGGGTGTTAAACTTTCTCGGAATGGCCCGAGGCTTGCCAAGCGGCCTTGGTATAGCACCGGTAGACCACCTGTCAAGTTTCGTGCCATTTGGAGTCCGTTTGATACTCCAACGGTTAACCGCGTAGCCCAAAACCCCCCTTCTCTTTGCAGCCCAACACCCCTCCAAAGTGGCCCAAAACCCAGCAAACTCCCCTCCATGCTCTCGGTCGTTCGATCACGATCGCGTGGCCGAAAACCGCACCTCATTTGGACTCTCCTCGCTCCCTCTACCTATTTAAACACCCCCTCCCCCCAAAAATTCGCGGATGATTCCCCCGAAACCCTAGATCCACCCCGTCCGTGCCGCCGGACATGTCCGCCCGGCGACAGGACGTGTCCGCCCCGCTCCCCCGTCCAATCAGATCCGGCCACGTGGCCTCGCCGCCATCCCTTCACCGCCTGGCCCGTCGGGGCCCGGATCCGACCCGCCGTGGGCTAAATCGGGCCCGCCCGAGCCCTTCGCGCCCTGCCGCCGCGACCGTCCTCGCCGCCGCCGTGCATACCGCCGCCGGCCAGCGCCCGCCGCCACCAGGACCCGCCTCCTCGCCGTCATCCGACCCCGCGCCCGGCGCCGCCCCGGCCGCGCGCCCGAGTCGGCCGCCCCTCGCCGCAGCTTCTCCCGCGCTCGGCCTCCGCTGCCTCCGCTGGCCGGAGCCGCGCCGCCACTGGGTGAGCTCGCCGCGCCTCCTCGCCGGCCTGCCGTCCTCCGCATCCCGCGCCACCGCTGGCCGCGGCCTCCCCCGGCCCTTTTTCCTCAACTCCGGCCACCGTCCCTATCGTCTCCGGAAGGTTCCGGCCAACCTCGTTCTTCGTGCCTCGGATCTGGATCTAGAAGAAGAGGTTGACCCCGAAATTTTGCCTAAGTCCCTAAGTTTTGCACATTATCATGCCATGATCATCGCATCATATCTCCATGCATACTGCTCCGTTTTGTGCGTGTAATATGTCAAATTGTTCGCCTCAATGAGTAATTCATTTCATTCCATTGCATCATGTTCATTTGATCTCATCTTGATGCGTGAATCATTGTTGCAAGAGTGCTATATGATGTTGTCTGCTGACTGTTAACAGAACAGGCTCTTTTGTCATTTTGCCATGTTTGATGTGTGCATCCTATGCGGTTTATGTCTACATGTGTTTTGAACTATGCCATGCCATCTTTACAGTGGTGTTTTCCATGTATTTTTGTGATAATTGTGGTGACTAGAACAAGCATGCAAACTAGGCTTCGTGATGTTGCTGATTTCAGTTCCTGTTCTGCTGTTATTTTTATGCCATGTAAACTTGATGCTACAGAGAGATCCATGCATATTCTGAGATACTTCAGTAAGGATGTTTTGAACATATGGTTTTGCTCTATACATTCATGCCCCTGGTTGAAATTATGGAGTAGTCTAGCATGTCAGTTTCGTGCTCTACTTTTGCTACAAAATGTTTCCTGGCAGATTGTTTACATGTTATTCAATTTTGCCAAGGTTATTGTAGTTGATCCTTGCACGCTATGAACTTGTTCTTGCCTTGGTTAGCTTCATAAACATGTATTCTTGCTGATGCTATGCTTATCTTGTCATGCAATGATTTGTGGTGAGTGAATCAAGCTTGTTAAGTAGTGTACTTGCTGTTACTGTTTTGCTAGGCTGAATCTGTTATTTCGTGATGCTATGTAAACCTGCTGCTACTAGTCATTCTATGCATAATCTGGAGATGTTCACTAAGGGTGTTTTGTTCTACATGTCATGCTCTATCCATTAATGCCCCTGGTTGCAATTATAGCCTGCTTTAGCTTGTTGTAATCTTGCTCCAAAGTTGCTAAATAATGTTGTTGTCAGCCTGTTAACATTAAGTTCAGTTTTGCCATGTGCTTTGCTAGTGATCCATGTGCCCTATGAACTTGCTCTTGCTATGCTTAGCTTCATAAGTATGTCTTCTTACTGTTGGTTGCCTTTCCATGCCATGTAATGCTCTGTGGTGAGTGGTACAAGCTCACCAACATGCCTACTTATTGTTGTTCCTGCCATGTATGAATCTGTATTATAACTTGCTATGTTTACATGGGTGCCATCATATTTTCTGCTCCTTTTTGGCTCATGGTCAGTAAGGGACTTTTGTTCTATGCATTTAGTAGGTTCATGCCATGCCTTTGTTTGCCATGATAAGTTCCTGTAACATGTTGTTTGATAGCTCTAAACATTGCAACATGATGTTATTTCTGCAAAAGTCTGAAACTGTTATTATTTGCAATCTTGCCATGTGTGTTTGAGCATGTTCTAGTGGTTTCTGGAGTTAGCTCAGTGTTCATGTTTTGTTATGCTTTACCTGTACATCATGCCCATACCTTTTGTTTTCATGTTGAGATGCTGTAGCATGTTGTTTTGATGCTTGCAATATGCCTAGTTACTGTTTTGGACAGATTGTTGCTATAAGTTGTATAGTGTGTGTGTGTTGAACCGTTGCTCCGTCTTGAGTGTGCTCTATATGAAACTTGCTTAGAATTGCATGTAGCTTCATATTATCATGTTTCATCCTTGTTTTGAGGTGTTTGCTTGATGTTTGGGTGCATTTTGTATCAATGCCATGTTTAACTTGTTTTGCTCATATCTTCTAGGCCGTAGCTCCGAACTAAATGAACTTTGTATGTAACTTGAGTAGAATCTCATGTAGATCATCTTGGTGCATCTTAACTTGCTGTTTAACAACTTGAACATAATGTTTATTCAGATCTGGACCAATTTCGAAATATGCATATGAGGACTTACCGGAATTGTTATATGTTGTTCCCGACCTCATTTAAACTTGCCTTGATGTGTTGCTCTTGTTTGCATCATCTCTTGCCATGAGTAGCTTCATGTAGCTTTTTCATGCATCATGCTTGTGTGTGCATCATGCTTTGTTCATGTGTGGTGTGTTTACTATGTTGTGTGCTTCTTCTCGATAATTCCCGTTTCATTGCGATCGTGAGGATTCGTTCGTCTACGCTTGGTTCGTCTTCGTGGCTTCATCTTCTTCATGGACTCGTTCTTCTTCCTTGCGGGATTTCAGGCAAGATGACCGCTACCCTAGATCTCACTACTATCATTGCTATGCTAGTTGCTTCGTTCTATCGCTATGCCGCGTTACCTATCTTTTGCTCACCAGGCCTCCCAAATTGCCATGAACCTCTAACCTTTGACACCCTTCCTAGCAAACCATTGCTTGGCTATGTTACCGCTTTGCTCAACCCTCTTATAGCGTTGCTAGTTGCAGGTGAAGTTGAAGATTGCTCCATGGTGGACAGGATTATGTTGGAATATCACAATATCTCTTATTTAATTAATGCATCTATATATTTGGTAAAGGGTGGAAGACTCGGCCTTATGCCTGGTGTTTTGTTCCACTCTTGCCGCCCTAGTTTCCGTCATACCGGTGTTATGTTCCCGGATTTTGCGTTCCTTACGCGGTTGGGTGATTTATGGGACCCCCTTGACAGTTCGCTTTGAATAAAACTCTTCCAGCAAGGCCCAACCTTGGTTTTACCATTTGCCTCACCACCACCTATACCTTTCCCTTGGGTCGACCAACCCGAGGGTCATCTTTATTTTAGCCCCCCGGCCAGTGCTTGTCTAAGTGTTGGTCCGAACCGGGCAGACTGCAGGGCCACCTCGGGGCAACTCGAGGGCTGGTTTAACTCGTAGGCTGACCTATCCGGTGTTGCCCTAAGAACTAGATATGTGCGGCTCCTATCGGGATTGTCGGCGCATCGGGCGGCTTTGCTGGTCTTGTTTTACCATTGTCGAAATGTCTTGTAAACCGGGATTCCGAGTCTGATCGGGTCTTCCTGGGAGAAGGTATATCCTTCGTTGATCGCGAGAGCTTATCATGGGCTAAGTTGGGACACCCCTGCAGGGTATAAACTTTCGAAAGCCGTGCCTGCGGTTATAGGCATATGGGAATTTGTTAATGTCCGGTTGTAGATAACTTGACACCAGATCCAAATTAAAACGCATCAACCGTGTGTGTAGCCGTGATGGTCTCTTTTCGGTGGAGTCCGGGAAGTGAACACGGTTTTTGGGTTATGTTTGATGTAAGTAGGAGTTCAGGATCACTTCTTGATCATTGCTAGCTTGACGACCGTTCCGCTTGCTCCCTTCTCGCTCTTATTTGCGTATGTTAGCCACCATACTTGCTTAGTCGCTGCTGCAACGTCACCACTTTACCCCTTCCTTTCCCACTAAGCTTTGCTAGTCTTGATACCCATGGTAATGGGATTGCTGAGTCCTCGTGGCTCACAGATTACTACAACAACAGTTGCAGGTACAGGTTGTGCGATTATCATGACGCGAGAGCGATGCTTGCATGCGTTGAGTTCTTCTTCTGCTTCTTTGATCAGGGGATAGGTTCCAGGTTGGCAGCCTGGGTCTAGCAGGGTGGATGTCGTTTGAGTTTCTGTTTGTGTTTCATCCATAGTCGGATGATGCTCTTATGTATTGTGATGTTGTATTCGTGTGGCATTGTATGCCTTATGTATGTATTCCCATCTATTATGTAATGTTGATGTAATGATATCCACCTTGCAAAAGCGTTTCAATATGCGGGTCTATCCTTGGTGGGACCTTCGAGTTCCTTTTGGATAGGGTCGCATATTGGGTGTGACATCGTTTGTCCAGACAGAAGTGACTATGTCGCGGGGATGCTGGAACAAAATAATGAGAAAGAAGAACAAAACTGGTAATGAGGATTTCAGTATAGTGAGCATGGTGATGACCCAGGAGGATACTGGTACATCCCGGGTTTTGTAAAGTATCGTGAAGCAAAGGGAACATCAAATGATAACCAAAGGTTTAGTCAATATCATTTGTGTGCTCATAGGGATTAAGACGAACATCCACGGTCCCGCTGACGGTCATCGAACGAACTGTTTCATTCATGTCTGTGAGTTACCGAACCTACAGGGTCACAAGCTTAAGGAAATCGCGATCTGCTGATTGTTCATAGGATGGGAGTGTTGATAATATATTTTTGGAATTGCTTCATTAATATTCAAAATAGTTCTAAGAGGATCCGGAAGCGTTTCGGGGTTATCGGAAGGGTTTCGATGAATATCGGGTAATACTGGGTATTACTGATACATTCTATATAGGTGGAAAATGTTTCTGGAGATGTTAATATATATATATATATAAAATGGTCTAGAATTATTTAGAACATTTCATATTTAGTTTAAATATCAATGGGCCTTAAAAGGCCAAGAGGTGGAAGCCAACTTGGGCCACATAGGCCCAAGTGGAGGAGGCGCCCCCTTTCCTTGTGTGTGTGTGTGTGTGGGGGGGGGGTCCTACTAGGGGAGGAGTCCAACTCTTCCCGCTTAGGATGGCGCCCCAAGGAGGCTTTCCCTCCTTGGTGGCAGATGATACGTGTCAGTCGTATCTACTTTTCCAAACACTTTTGCCCTTGTTTTGGACTCTAACTTGCATGATTTGAATGGAACTAGCCCGGACTGACGCTATTTTCAGCAGAACTGCCATGGTGTTATTTTTGTGCAAAAATAAAATTTCTTGGAATGACCTGAAAATCCATGGAGCAACTTTTTGGAATTAATAAAAAATATTGGCGAAAGAATCAACGTCAGGGGGCCCACATGCTGTCCACGAGGGTGGGGGTGCGCCCCCCTAGGGCGCGCCCCCTGCCTCATGGCCCCCCTGGAGCTCCACCGACCTCAACTCCAACTCCATATATTCACGTTCACGGAGAAAGAAATCAGAGAGAAAGATACATCGCGTTTTACGGTACAGAGCCGCCGCCAAGCCCTAAACTCTCTTGGGAGGGCCGATATGGAGTCCGTTGGGGGCTCCGGAGAGTGGGATTCGTCGCTGTCGCCATCATCAACCACCCCCCATCACCAATTTCATGATGCTCACCATCGTGCGTGAGTAATTCCATCGCAGGCTTGCTGGACGGTGATGGGTTGGATGAGATTTACCATGTAATAGATTTAGTTTTGTTAGGGTTTGATCCCTAGTATTGATAACCCGCAAGTATACGGGATAGTTGTAGCATCTTTCGATAAGTAAGAGTGTCGAACCCAACGAGGAGCTAAAGGTAGAACAAATACTCTCTCAAGTCCTATCGGCCACTGATACGACTCTACGCACGCTTGACGTTCGCTTTACCTAGAACAAGTATGAAACTAGGAGTACTTTGTAGGTGTGATAGGATAGGTTTGCAAGATAATAAAGAACACATAAATAAAAACTAGGGGCTGTTTAGATAAAGAAGCAATAAAGTAAATATAGCGAGTGTGGAAAAGTGGTGGTAGGAGTTGTGAAATTGTCCCTAGGCAATTGACTATGTTACTAGACCGGTAATCACTATTGCAATTCTATTTGAGGGAGAGGCATAAGCTAACATACTTTGTCTACTTGGATCATATGCACTTATGATTGGAACTCTAGCAAGCATCCGCAAATACTAAAGATTCATTAAGGTAAAACCCAACCATAGCATTAAAGTATCAAGTCCCCTTTATCCCATACGCAACAATCCCCTTACTCGGGTTTGTGTTTCAGTCACTCACGTAACCCACTATAAGCGAATCATGAACGCATTGCAACACCCTACAGCGGGAATCCCTCACACTTGCGTGACACGAAGGGCACCATAGGACAACACCAATAATAAAACATGCAACTCAAACCAATCATAGCAATTCATCAATTACCGATAGGACAATGGAAATCTACTCAGACATCATAGGATGGCAACACATCATCGGATAATAATATGACGCATAAAGCACCATGTTCAAGTAGAGGGTACATCGGGTTGCGGAAGAGTGGACCACTGAATATAGAAGGGGGAAGGTGATGGAGATGTTGGTGAAGATGACGGCGGTGTTGGTGAGGATCGCGGTGATGATGATGGTCCCCGGCAGTGCTCCGGTACCACCGGAAGCAAGGGGGAGAGAGCCCCCCTTCTTCTTCTTATTCCTTGACCTCCTCCATAGATGGGAGAAGGGTTTCCCCTCTGGTACTTGGCTCCCATGGCGTGGGAGGGGCGAGAGCCCCTCCAAGATTGGATCTATCTCTCTATTTCTGTGTTCTCAGATTCTGCCCCTTCACCGTTTCTTTTATACCTGGAGATCTGTAACTCCGATTGGGGTGAATCTTTCGCCCAGATTTTTCTCGTAAAATTAGTTTTCTTGCAGCAAAAGAAGAGCGTCAACTGCCTTACGGGTGGCCCACGAGTGTCCAGGGTGCGCCCCCTGTCTTGTGGCCACCCCAGACACCGTTTTGCGTTGATTTTACTTCCCAAAAATCACAAATATTCCAAAATAATTCTCCGTCCGTTTTTATCCCGTTTGGACTCTGTTTGATATTGGGTTTCTGCGAAACAAAAAACATGCAACAGACAGGAACTGACACTGGGCCCTGGATCAATATGTTAGTCCCAAAAAATAGTATAAAAAGTTGTCAAAAGTATATGAAAGTTGAATAATATTCGCATGGAACAATCAAAAATTATAGATACGGCGGAGATGTATCAGCATCCCCAAGCTTAATTCCTGCTTGTCCTCGAGTAGGTAAATGATAAGAAAGATAATTTTTGATGTGGAATGCTACCTAGCATAATCTTGATCATATATCTAATCATGGCATGAATATTAAGACACGAGTGATTCAAAGAAATAGTCTATCATTTGACATAAAAAATGATAACACTTCGAGCGTACTAATAAAGCAATCATGTCTTTTCAAAACAACAAGGCCAAAGCAAGCTTATCCCTACAAAATCATATGGTTTGGCCATGCTTCATTTTCGTCACACAAATTGCTCCCATCATGCACAACCCCGATGACAAGCCGAGAAATTGGTTCATACTTTTTAACGCGCTTCAGCCTTTTCAACCCTCACGCAATACATGAGCGCAAGCCATGGATATACCACTATAGCTGGAATAGAATATAATGATGGAGGTTATGTGGAGAAGACAAAAAAGGGAGAAAGTCTCACATCGACGCGGATAATCAACAGGCTATGGAGATGCCCATCAATTGATGTCAATGCAGGGAGTAGGGATTGCCATGCAACGGATGCACTGGAGCTATAAATGTATGAAAGCTCAACAAAAGAAACTAAGTGGGTGTGCATCCAACTTGCTTGCTCATGAAGACCTAGGGCATTTGAGGAAGCCCATCGTTGGAATATACAAGCCAAGTTCTATAATGAAAATTCCCACTAGTATATGAAAGTGACAACAAAGGAGACAATCTATATGAAGAACATGGTGCTAATTTGAAGCACAAGTGTAGAAAAAGGATAGTAGCATTGCCCCTTTTCTTTTCTTTTTTTCTTTTTTTCCCTTTTTTTTATTTTTGGGTGGGCTTCTTTGGCCCCCTTTTTTATTTAGGCTTCTTTGGCCTTTCCTTTTTTTCTTTTTTTTCTTTTTCTTTTTTTTCATGGGGCAATGCTCTATAATGATGATCATCACACTTTTATTTACTTACAACCCAAAATTACAACTCGACACTAGAACAAAGATATGACTCTATATGAATGCTTCCGGCGGTGTACTGGGATGTGCAATGATCTAGCATAGCAATGACATCAAAAAACGGACAAGCCATGAAAACATCATGCTAGCTATCTTACGATCATGCAAAGCAATATGACAATGAATGCTCAAGTCATGTATATGATGATGATGGAAGTTGCATGGCAATATATCTCGGAATCGCTATGGAAATGCCATGATAGGTAGGTATGGTGGCTATTTTGAGGAAGATATAACGAGGCTTATGTGTGATAGAGCGTATCATATCACGGGGTTTGGATGCACCGGCGAAGTTTGCACCAACTCTTGAGGTGAGAAAGGGCAATGCACAGTACTGAAGAGGCTAGCAATGATGGAAAGGTGAAAGTGCGTATAATCCATGGACTCACATTAGTCAAAAAGAACTCATATACTTATTGCAAAAGTTTATTATCCCTCGAAGCAAAGTACTACTACGCATGCCCCTAGGGGGATAGATTGGTAGGAAAAGACCATCGCTCATCCCCGACCGCCACTCATAAGGAAGACAATCAAAGAAACACCCCATGCTTCAAATTTGTCACACAATGGTTACCATACGTGCATGCTACGGGACTTGCAAACCTCAACACAAGTGTCTCTACAATCCACAACCACCCACTAGCATGAATCTAATATCACCATCTTTATATCGCAAAACTATTGCAAGGAATCAAACATATCATATTCAGCGATCTACAAGTTTATGTAGGATTTTATGACTAACCATGTGAATGACCAATTCCTATCATATCTCTAAATTGATATAAGTGAAGCAAGAGAGTTTAATTCTTTCTACAAAAGATATGCCCACGCTCTAACAATTATAAGTGAAGCAAAAGAGCATTCTACAAATGGCGGTTTTCTATGTGAAGAGAAACAGGCAATCCAGACTTCAAATGATATAAGTGAAGCACATGAAGCATTCTATAAAGCCATACTCAAAAGATTTAAGTGAGGTACAATGAGCATTCGATAAATCAACCAAGGACTATCTCATATCAGCATGGTGCATAAAAGAAAAATGAAAACTAAATGCAAAAGACGCTCCAAGACTTGCACATAATGCATGAATGAAACGAATTCGAAAACATACTGATACTTGTTGAAGAAAGAGGGGATGCCTTCCGGGGCATCCCCAAGCTTAGACGCTTGAGTCTCCTTGAATATTTACTTGGGGTGCCTCGGGCATCCCCAAGCTTGAGCTCTTGCCTCTCTTCCTTTTCCTCATATCGAGACATCCTCGATTAGACACTACATCCACACAAAACTTCAACAGAAAACTCGGTAAGATCCGTTAGTATAATAAAGCAAATCACCACTCTAAGTACTGTTGCAAACCAATTCATATTTTGTTTTTTTCATTGTGTCTACTGCAATATAGCTTTTCCATGGATTAATCCACTAATATAAATTGATAGATTCATCAAAAAAAGCAAACTATGCATCAAAAACAGAATCTGTCAAAAACAGAACAGTCTGTAGCAATCGGAACATCCACCATACTTCTGGTACCCCAAAAATTCTACCAAAATTAGGCAAAATAAAAACGTTGTATAGAAAGACAGTGCAGAAAGAATCAGAACCAATTGACGTTCCAGTTAAAAATGTAAAATCGCGCACTACAGCCAAAGTTTCTATCCTGCACCGTACAAACCAACAAGCATTGTAAACATCCTAAAGGCAAACCTTAGCACATTATTTTTATAATACAATGGAATTATACAAGGGGATAATTATTTTTGATGAAAAGTTTCTGTAATCAAGATTCACAAAGTTTCCGTGAGCATGAACAAAGTTCAAGGAGTGCTCCCACTTCAACAATGCTTGTCTTTCTCACTTTCACTTTCCTTTTTTGAAAAGTTTTAGGTTCCCCTCTTTTTTTTGTTTTAAAACTATAAAAAAGCACTCAGCAGAAATAAATGACTCTCTAAAACTTCCGGGTTGTCTCCCTGGTAGCGCTTTCTTTAAAGCCATTAAGCTAGGCATTTAGTGCTCAAGTAATGAATCCACCCGGATCCCAAGGTATATCAAAGCCAATTTTAATTAACAATGATTTATAATTTAGTAGTGAGCACAAAGTAACATATATCAGGCAACAACAAAGTCTAACTCTCTTCCTATGCATCGACATGTCATAAAAGAACAATTCATGCACACATAGTAAAGGCCAATGCATAGTATGAGCGGTTTCTTGCAATTTTATCATATTGGAAACATAAAGAGGCGGACATGTAGTTCCTCTCTCATAATAATTGCAAGTAGGAGCAGCAAGCACATGCATATTATATTCATCAAAATCATTATGTGCAATGGTAAAAGGCGACCCATAAATATAACCCTAAATAAGCACAAACTTCTCCGATATAGTGTAGTTTGGAGAATTCAAAAAGATAATAGGACTATCATGCGTGGGTGCAATAGCAACAATTGCATGTTTAACATAAGGAACTATAGCAAGTTCATCTCCATAAGCATAATTCATATTGGCATCTTGGCCACAAGCATAGCAAGCATCATCAAAAATGGATATTTCAAACAAATTCAAGGGATCATAGCAATCATCCTTCGGTAAGCACGAAGGGGAATTAAATAATGTATGAGTTGGAGGGTTACTCTCATTAGAAGGTGGGCACGGGTAGCTAATCCGCTCTTCCTCCTTTGTCTTCGCTCTCCACATCATCTTTTTCATCCAATGAGCTCACTGTTTCATCAATTTCTTCTTCCATAGCTTCCTACAAAATATTAGTCTCTTCTTGGACAGCGGAGAAGTCCTCAATATATGGTTTAACATAGGCATTAGAAGCATAATTATCATAACAATATTGAGGCAAAATTTTTAGATTTGTAAAGAGTAGCATCATACTTTTCAATCAAAGAGGCAATCTCATAAGCACCTTTAGAAGCAACAAATTCTTCAATTTGTTGAAGATCATAGTAATTGTAAACACCCTTAGCATACGAAGATACGATTCCATTATCACTAAACAAGCATTGATAGGGTAGGTGTTTCTTAGGGTCTTCAGAACAACAAGTAAACTCATATATTTCACATAAATTCCAAGCATAGCATTGCAAACGTTGAATTTGATCCCATAATAGTTTCCCTTTTTTAGATATACGGTGTCACACAAAACAAGCATGCTCATCTAAAGATTTGCCCTCAACTAAACTAGTGGGGGTTTCAGCACGAGCACAAAGGGATCGAAGATGATCCAAGTAAAAAGATTCAGGAGTGTGATAGATTTTGAGTGGTTCTTCAACCACTAGTTCAGTAGGTACAACTAATTTTTTTGGTATTTTGCGTTTCCTACCCATAACTAAAGATAGAAAACAACTAAGAACATCAAATAAAAATTACTTAGTGATAAAGTAAACAAGCACACACGAGAATATTCACCCCACGCTATGACTCCCTGGCAACGGCGCCAGAAAAAGGTCTTGATAACCCGCAAGTATACGGGATAGTTGTAGCCTCTTTCGATAAGTAAGAGTGTCGAACCCAACGAGGAGCTAAAGGTATAACAAATACTCTCTCAAGTCCTATCGGCCACTGATACGACTCTACGCACGCTTGACGTTCGCTTTACCTAGAACAAGTATGAAACTAGAAGTACTTTGTAGGTGTGATAAGATAGGTTTGCAAGATAATAAAGAACACGTAAATAAAAACTAGGGGCTGTTTAGATAAAGAAGCAATAAAGTAAATATAGCGAGTGTGGAAAAGTGGTGGTAGGAGTTGTGAAATTGTCCCTAGGCAATTGACTATGTTACTAGACTGGTAATCACTATTGCAATTCTATTTGAGGGAGAGGCATAAGCTAACATACTTTCTCTACTTGGATCATATGAACTTATGATTGGAACTCTAGCAAGCATCCGCAAATACTAAAGATTCATTAAGGTAAAACCCAACCATAGCATTAAAGTATCAAGTCCCCTTTATCCCATACGCAACAATCCCCTTACTCGGGTTTGTGTTTCAGTCACTCACACAACCAACTATAAGCGAATCATGAATGCATTGCAACACCCTACAGCGGGAATCCCTCACTCTTGCGCGACACGGAGGGTACTATAGGACAACACCAATAATAAAACATGCAACTCAAACCAATCATAGCAATTCATCAATCACCGATAGGACAATGGAAATCTACTCAGACATCATAGGATGGCAACACATCATTGGATAATAATATGAAGCATAAAGCACCAAGTTCAAGTAGAGGGTACAGCGGGTTGCGGGAGAGTGGACCACTGAATATAGAAGGGGGAAGGTGATGGAGATGTTGGTGAAGATGACAGCGGTGTTGGTGAAGATCGCGGTGATGATGATGGTCCCCGGCAGCGCTCCGGCGCCACCGGAAGCAAGGGGGAGAGAGCCCCCCTTCTTCTTCTTCTTCTTCCTTGACCTCCTCCCTAGATGGGAGAAGGGTTTCACCTCTGGTCCTTCGCTCCCATGGCGTGGGAGGTGCGGGAGCCCCTCCGAGATTGGATCTATCTCTTTGTTTCTGCATTCTCAGATTCTGGCCCTTCACCGTTTCTTTTATATCTGGAGATCCGTAACTCCGATTGGGGTGAATCTTTCGCCCAGATTTTTCTCATAAAATTAGCTTTGTTGCGGCAAAAGAAGAGCGTCAACCGCTTTACGGGTGGCCCACGAGAGTCCAGGGCGCTCCCAGTGGGGAGGGCGCGCCCCCTGTCTTGTGGCCACCCCGGACACCGTTTCACGTTGATTTTACTTCCCAAAAATCACAAATATTCCAAAATAATTCTCCGTCTGTTTTTATCCCGTTTGGACTCTGTTTGATATTGGGTTTCAGCGAAACAAAAAACATGCAACAAACAGGAACTGGCATTGGGCACTGGATCAATATGTTAGTCCTAAAAAATAGTATAAAAAGTTGCCAAAAGTATATAAAAGTTGAATAATATTGGCATGGAATAATCAAAAATTATAGATACGATGAAGACGTATCAAGTATCCACTATGTTCTGAGATTAATGTTGCTATGACTTTGCTATGCTTAATGCTTGTCACTGGGTGTAACACCCCGGATGTAACTTTCCATAATTGTAACTCCAACTCTTGTCATTTCCGGCTATGTGATATATTATTTTCTTCGTGGCTGGGTTTTTGTCTTCCGTTTTGCATTTTGTTCATGTCATGCATCTCATCTCATAGCATCATGCGCATTGCATCTACATCTTTTCATAAAACTTGCATCCGCTCCTAGTTGCCGCTCCTTGCTTCTCTCCGTTGCGTTCGTTGACCGTTCCGAGACCAACCGTGTTTTCGTGTCCCTTTTGTCAAACCACCTAACCTCTCGGCACAACCATCGACCCACTCTTGCGCGCGTCCGAAAACTGCTCCGAACCCGAACCGGGCTGTCGTGACCAATGAGTCCGGATCATCCCCAAACATCTATAAAACATCTCCGTTTTCTTATTTGGACTTCCCAAGCCTATTTTATTCTCGTCCGTCCGATTAAGATCGGAGGGTTCGATTAGCCACTAAACCTAACCCCTTCCTATAAATAGCCCCCTAACCCTAAATTTTAGGCCTCCTGTCCCATCCACCCACCGCCGCCGCCGCCACTCCACCAAATCCACCTCGGGATCCCCTTCTCCTTGATTTCAGCCACCAACCAACCATCGCTCTCCACCGCTCCTCCTCGATCCAGAGCTCACGCCCCGATCCAAATTCTTCTCGGCCTGCACCCGCTGCTGCCACTCCACGACGGCCACCCCGACAGCCCCGTCGCCGGCCGACCAAACAAGTAGGTGAGCGCCATGCCCTTCCCTTCTTCCCCGTTCCCTCTGGTTCCCTCTCTCACCTGCTGCATGTCTTCTCCAGGAAGCCCACAGGAGCATCCATGGTCATCCCCATCACCGCTGCTTTTCCCTCGCCTCCCCTAAGCTCCACCTGCCGGCGAGACTCGCGGCTCCGTCACCGGCAAGTCCCTACCGCGTCGGCCATCTTCTCCCTCGACTCGTTCCGCTCGTCTGCAGAGGTTGCGAGGCATCTCTGCTGCATCGAGCCGCTGCTCGTATCCACCTGCAGCGCGCCTTCGTTGACCTTCCTGGCCGCGCCACCGGACGCCACAGGTCCCCGTGCCCTACCATCTCCGTGTTTCTCTTCTTCCTTTCTCTATTTTCCCCTCTGAATGTGCTGTCTTTTTCTTCATACAACACCATGCCATGGTCTGCAGGTTCTTCTCTGAGCTCCTGCCGCCCTCGTTCCACGCGCCTCTAGCCAGATTGTACGCTCCAAGCACGGATCCCGCCATCTTGGACCCCCTTGCTTCGCCTTGCTCTATCGCCGCTGTCCATCGCGCTCCCGCTGCCACCGAGCCCCTGCATCGAGCTCTTCTTCCTCTGCAACGAGCAGAGCACAACCACTCGCCCCGTTGACCGTGCCTCGCTCAAGCGCGCGCCTGGGCTGCCTCCCCTCCAGCGCACCAAGGCCCAGCCTGCTCCAGCTCCTCACCGACCAAACTCTAGATCCGGCCTCTGGCCCGATGTGAGCAGCTCCCCCCCGCCACCTGGGCCAGTTCTTAGTTTCGGCCCGTAGATATTTTTTTACCTGGACGCTTTTGCTATTTATTTTCAAAGACTTTAGTTTTACAAAAAAAACCCTAGTGTTCATGCATCTAATAACTAATTAACCATGCATCATATGTAAAAACTTTATATATGTAAAATGCTTAGTTTTTCATCTAGTTTCATAATCTGCTGCTTTCATCCATGTTAAAACGTTTAAATGTGTTGTTTGAATTAAGTTGCTTAAATGCCATGCTAAAATGCTTTATTTCATAACTAAATAACAATAGCTTCAATTTTAATAAACTTTATATGTAAATGGGGTGGAAAAATGCATAGATTAACTTGGTGCACTTTTTTTTATTGTTTAACAACTTTAAAATATGTTTTAAGGCAGAACAGTACCAAATTCGAATATTGCTCATGAGGATTTTCTGAAATTGTTGTTTGTTGTTTCCGGCCTCATTTAAACCTGCCTAGATAGGTAGATTGCTTATGTTTCACCTCTTGCCATGTTTAACAACATTTAATGTTGTTGGGTACATAAACGAGAGCGAACTAAATAAATGAATGTGGTGTTTCATCAATATGCAACTCGTTGCATATTGAGATCCACTTAATTGGTAGTATTGTTTGTTGCACTTTGCCATGCCATGCCTCATTAAACCGGACATGCATCATACTTGGTTGTGCATCGTGCCATGTTTATGTGATGGTTGTTTACCATGTTGTTTGCTTCTTTCTGGTTGTTCTTCTCCTTGATAGTTCCGGTTACGTTGCGATCGTGAGGATTCATTCGACTACGTTGGTTCGACTACTTCATGGACTCGTTCTTCTTCCTAACGGAATTTCAGGCAAGATGACCATTACCCTCGATATCACTTCTATCTTTGCTTGCTAGTTGCTTCGTTCTATCGCTATGCTGCGCTACCTATCACTTGTTTACCATGCCTCCCATATTGCCATGTCAGCCTCTAACCTTTTCACCCTTCCTAGCAAACCGTTGTTTGGCTATGTTATCGCTTTGCTCAGCCCCTCTTATAGCGTTCTTAGTTGCAGGTGAAGTTGAAGATTTCTCCATGTTGGAACATGATTATGTTGGGATATCACAATATCTCTTATTTTAATTAATGCATCTATATACTTGGTAAAGGGTGGAAGGCTCGGCCTTATGCCTGGTGTTTTGTTCCACTCTTGCCGCCTTAGTTTCCGTCATATTGGTGTTATGTTCCTTGATTTTGCGTTCCTCATGCGGTTGGGTTTATGGGAACCCCTTGACAGTTCGCTTTGAATAAAACTCCTCCAGCGAGGCCCAACCTTGGTTTTACATTTACCTAACAACCTACCGACTTTCCCTTGGGTTTTCGCATGCCCGAGGGTCATCTTTATTTTAACACCCCCGGGCCAGTGCTTCTCTAAGTGTTCGTCCGAACCGAGTAGACTGCGGGGCCACCTCGGGGAAACTTGAGGGTTTGTTTTACTCGTAGGATGTCTCATCTGGTGTGCCCTGAGAACGAGATATGTGCAGCTCCTATCGGGATTTGTTGGCACAGTCGGGCGGTCTTGCTGGTCTTGTTTTACCCTTGTCAAAAAGTCTTGTAACACCGTGATTCCGAAACTGATCGGGTCTTCCCGGGAGAAGGAATATCCTTCGCTGATTGTGAGAGCTTGTGATGGGCTAAGTTGGAATAGAATATAATGATGGAGGTTATGTGGAGAAGACAAAAAAGGGAGAAAGTCTAACATCGACGTGGCTAATCAACGGGCTATGGAGATTCCCATCAATTGATGTTAATGCGGGGAGTAGGGATTGCCATGCAACGGATGCACTAGAGCTATAAATGTATGAAAGCTCAACAAAAGAAACTAAGTGGGTGTGCATCCAACTTGCTTGCTCATGAAGACCTAGGGCATTTGAGGAAGCCCATCGTTGGAATATACAAGCCAAGTTCTATAATAAAAATTCCCACTAGTATATGAAAGTGACAACATAGGAGACAATCTATATGAAGAACATGGTGCTAATTTGAAGCACAAGTGTGGAAAAAGGATAGTAGCATTGCCCCTTTTCTTTTTTTTTTCTTTTTTTTCCTTTTTTTTATTTTTGGGTGGGCTTCTTTGGCCCCCTTTTTTATTTAGGCTTCTTTGGCCTTTCCTTTTTTTCTTTTTTTTTCTTTTTTTTCATGGGGCAATGCTCTATAATGATGATCATCACACTTTTATTTACTTACAACCCAAAATTACAACTCGATACTAGAACAAAGATATGACTCTATATGAATGCTTCCGGCGGTGTACCGGGATGTGCAATGATCTAGCATAGCAATGGCATCAAAAAACGGACAAGCCATGAAAACATCATGCTAGCTATCTTACGATCATGCAAAGCAATATGACAATGAATGCTCAAGTCATGTATATGATGATGATGGAAGTTGCATGGCAATATATCTCAGAATGGCTATGGAAATGCCATGATAGGTAGGTATGGTGGCTGTTTTGAGGAAGATATAATGAGGCTTATGTGTGATAGAGCGTATCATATCACGGGGTTTGGATGCACCGGCGAAGTTTGCACCAACTCTCGAGGTGAGAAAGGGCAATGCACAGTACCGAAGAGGCTAGCAATGATGGAAAGGTGAAAGTGCCTATAATCCATGGACTCACATTAGTCATAAAGAACTATATACTTATTGCAAAAGTTTATTATCCCTCGAAGCAAAGTACTACTACGCATGCCCCTAGGGGGATAGATTGGTAGGAAAATACCATCGCTCGTCCCCAACCGCCACTCATAAGGAAGACAATCAAAGAAACACCCCATGCTTCAAATTTGTCACACAACAGTTACCATACGTGCATGCTACGGGACTTGCAAACCTCAACACAAGTGTCTCTACAATCCACAACCACCCACTAGCATGAATCTAATATCACCATCTTTATATCGCAAAACTATTGCAAGGAATCAAACATATCATATTCAGCGATCTACAAGTTTATGTAGGATTTTATGACTAACCATGTGAATGACCAATTCCTGTCATATCTTGAAATTGATATAAGTGAAGCAAGAGAGTTTAATTATTTCTACAAAAGATATGCCCACGCTCTAACAATTATAAGTGAAGCAAAAGAGCATTCTACAAATGGCGGTTTTCTATGTGAAGAGAAACAGGCAATCCAGACTTCAAATGATATAAGTGAAGCACATGAAGCATTCTATAAAGCCATACTCAAAAGATTTAAGTGAGGTACAATGAGCATTCTATAAATCAACCAAGGACTATCTCATATCAGCATGGTGCATAAAAGAAAAATGAAAACTAAATGCAAAAGACGCTCCAAGACTTGCACATAATGCATGAATGAAACGAATTCGAAAACATACCGATACTTGTTGAAGAAAGAGGGGATGCCTTCCGGGGCATCCCCAAGCTTAGACGCTTGAGTCTCCTTGAATATTTACTTGGGGTGCCTCGGGCATCCCCAAGCTTGAGCTCTTGCCTCTCTTCCTTTTCCTCATATCGAGACATCCTCGATTAGACACTACATCCACACAAAACTTCAACAGAAAACTCGGTAAGATCCGTTAGTATAATAAAGCAAATCACCACTCTAATTACTGTTGCAAACCAATTCATATTTTGTTTTTTGCATTGTGTCTACTGTAATATAGCTTTTCCATGGATTAATCCACTAATATAAATTGATAGATTCATCAAAACAAGCAAACTATGCATCAAAAACAGAATCTGTCAAAAACAGAATAGTCTGTAGCAATCAGAACATCCACCATACTTCTGGTACCCCAAAAATTCTACCAAAATTAGGCAAAATAAAAACGTTGTATAGAAAGACAGTGCAGAAAGAATCAGAACCAATTGACGTTCCAGTTAAAAATGTAAAATCGCGCACTACAGCCAAAGTTTCAGTCCTGCACCGTACAAACCAACAAGCATTGTAAACATCCTAAAGGTAAACCTTAGCACATTATTTTTATAATACAATGGAATTATACAAGGGGATAATTATTTTTGATGAAAAGTTTCTGTAATCAAGATTCACAAAGTTTCCGTGAGCATGAACAAAGTTCAAGGAGCGCTCCCACTTCAACAATGCTTGTCTTTCTCACTTTCATTTTCCTTTTTTGAAAAGTTTTAGGTTCCCCTCTTTTTTGTTTGTTTTAAAACTATATAAAAGCACTCAGAAGAAATAAATGACTCTCTAAAACTTCCGTGTTGTCTCCCTGGCAGCGCTTTCTTTAAAGCCATTAAGCTAGGCATTTAGTGCTCAAGTAATGAATCCACCCGGATCCCAAGGTATATCAAAGCCAATTTTAATTAACAATGATTTATAATTTAGTAGTGAGCACAAAGTAACATATATCAAGCAACAACAAAGTCTAACTCTCTTCCTATGCATCGGCATGTCATAAAAGAACAATTCATGCACACATAGTAAAGGCCAATGCATAGTATAAGCGGTTTCTTGCAATTTTATCATATTGGAAACATAAAGAGGCGGACATGTAGTTCCTCTCTCATAATAATCGCAAGTAGGAGCAGCATGCACATGCATATTATATTCATCAAAATCATTATGTGCAATGGTAAAAGGCAACCCATCAATATAACCCTCAATAAGCACAAACTTCTTCGATATAGTGTAGTTTGGAGAATTCAAAAAGATAATAGGACTATCATGCGTGGGTGCAATAGCAACAATTTCATGTTTAACATAAGGAACTATATCAAGTTCATCTCCATAAGCATAATTCATATTGGTATCTTGGCCACAAGCATAGCAAGCATCATCAAAAAGGGATATTTCAAACAAATTCAAGGGATCATAGCAATCATCATAGCAATCATCCTTCGGTAAGCATGAAGGGGAATTCAATAAAGTATGAGTTGGAGGGTTACTCTCATTAGAAGGTGGGCACGGGTAGCTAATCCGCTCTTCCTCCTTTTTCTTCGCTCTCCTCATCATCTTTTTCATCCAATGAGCTCACTGTTTCATCAATTTCTTCTTCCATAGCTTCCTGCAAAATATTAGTCTCTTCTTGGACAGCGTAGAAGTCCTCAATATATGGTTTAACATAGGCATTAGAAGCATAATTATCATAACAATATTGAGGCAAAAATTTTAGATTTGTAAAGAGTAGCATCATACTTTTCAATCAAAGAGGCAATCTCATAAGCACCTTTAGAAGCAACAAATTCTTCAATTTGTTGAAGATCATAGTAATTGTAAACACCCTTAGCATACGAAGATACGATTCCATTATCACTAAACAAGCATTGATAGGGTAGGTGTTTCTTAGGGTCTTTAGAACAACAAGTAAACTCATATATTTCACATAAATTCCAAGCATAGCATTGCAAACGTTGAATTTGATCCCATAATAGTTTCCCTTTTTCAGATATACGGTGTCGCACAAAACAAGCATGCTCATCTAAAGATTTGCCCTCAACTAAACTAGTGGGGGTTTCAGCACGAGCACAAAGGGATCGAAGATGATCCAAGTAAAAAGATTCAGGAGTGTGATAGATTTTGAGTGGTTCTTCAACCACTGGTTCAGTAGGTACAACTAATTTTTTTGGTATTTTGCGTTTCCTACCCATAACTAAAGATAGCAAACAACTAAGAACATCAAATAAAAATTACTTAGTGATAAAGTAAACAAGCACACACAAGAATATTCACCCCACGCTATGACTCCCTGGCAGCTGCGCCAGAAAAAGGTCTTGATAACCCGCAAGTATACGGGATAGTTGTAGCCTCTTTCGATAAGTAAGAGTGTCGAACCCAACGAGGAGCTAAAGGTAGAACAAATACTCTCTCAAGTCCTATCGGCCACTGATACGACTCTACGCACGCTTGACGTTCGCTTTACCTAGAACAAGTATGAAACTAGAAGTACTTTGTAGGTGTGATAGGATAGGTTTGCAAGATAATAAAGAAGACATAAATAAAAACTAGGGGCTGTTTAGATAAAGAAGCAATAAAGTAAATATAGCAAGTGTGGAAAAGTGGTGGTAGGAGTTGTGAAATTGTCCCTAGGTAATTGACTATGTTACTAGACCGGTAATCACTATTGCAATTTTATTTGAGGGAGAGGCATAAGCTAACATACTTTCTCTACTTGGATCATATGAACTTATGATTGGAACTCTAGCAAGCATCCGCAAATACTAAAGATTCATTAAGGTAAAACCCAACCATAGCATTAAAGTATCAAGTCCCCTTTATCCCATACGCAACAATCCCCTTACTCGGGTTTGTGTTTCAGTCACTCACACAACCCACTATAAGCGAATCATGAACGCATTGCAACACCCTACAGCGGGAATCCCCCACGCTTGCGCGACACAGAGGGTACTATAGGACAGCACCAATAATAAAACATGCAACTCAAACCAATCATAGAAATTCATCAATCACCGATAGGACAATGGAAATCTACTCAGACATCATAGGATGGCAACACATCATTGGATAATAATATGAAGCATAAAGCACCATGTTCATGTAGAGGGTACAGCGGGTTGCGGGAGAGTGGACCACTGAATATAGATGCGGGAAGGTGATGGAGATGTTGGTGAAGATGACAGCGGTGTTCGTGAAGATCGCGGTGATGATGATGGTCCCCGGCAGCGCTCCGGCGCCACCGGAAGCAAGGGGGAGAGAGCCCCCCTTCTTCTTCTTCTTCCTTGACCTCCTCCCTAGATGGCAGAAGGGTTTCCCCTCTGGTCCTTCGCTCCCATGGCGTGGGAGGTGCGAGAGCCCCTCCGAGATTGGATCTATCTCTCCGTTTCTGCGTTCTCAGATTCTGCCCCTTCACCGTTTCTTTTATATCTGGAGATCCGTAACTCCGATTGGGGTGAATCTTTCGCCCAGATTTTTCTCGTAAAATTAGCTTTCTTGCGACAAAAGAAGAGCGTCAACCGCTTTACAGGTGGCACATGAGAGTCCAGGGCACGCCCAGGGGGGAGGGCGCGCCCCCTGTCTTGTGGCCACCCCGGACACCGTTTCACGTTGATTTTACTTCCCAAAAATCACAAATATTCCAAAATAATTCTCCGTCTGTTTTTATCCCGTTTGGACTCTGTTTGATATTGGGTTTCTGCGAAACAAAAAACATGCAACAGAGAGGAACTGGCATTGGGCACTGGATCAATATGTTAGTCCTAAAAAATAGTATAAAAAGTTGCCAAAAGTATATAGAAGTTGAATAATATTGGCATGGAACAATCAAAAATTATAGATACGACAGAGACGTATCAAGTATCCACTATGTTCTGAGATTAATGTTGCTATGACTTTGCTATGCTTAATGCTTGTCACTAGGTGTAACACCCCGGATGTAACTTTTCATAATTGTAACTCCAACTCTTGCCATTTCCGGCTATGTGATATATTATTTTCTTCGTGGCTGGGTTTTTGTCTTCCCTTTTGCATTTTGTTCATGTCATGCATCTCATCTCATAGCTTATGCGCATTGCATCTACATGTTTTCATAAAACTTGCATCCGCTCCTAGTTGCCGCTCCTTGCTTCTCTCCCTTGCGTTCGTTGACCGTTCCGAGACCAACCGTGTTTTCGTGTCCCTTTTGTCAAACCACCTAACCTCTCGACACAACCATCGACCCACTCTTGCGCGCGTCCGAAAACTGCTCCGAACCCGAACCGGGCTGTCGTGACCAATGAGTCCGGATCATCCCCAAACATCTATAAAGCATCTCCGTTTTCTTATTTGGACTTCCCAAGCCTGTTTTATTCTCATCCGTCCGATTATGATCGGAGGGTCCGATTAGCCCCTAAACCTAACCCCTTCCTATAAATAGCCCCCTAACCCTAAATTTTAGGCCTCCTGTCCCATCCACCCATCGCCGCCGCCGCCACTCCACCAAATCCACCTCGGGATCCCCTTCTCCTTGATTTCAGCCACCAGCCAACCATCGCTCTCCACCGCTCCTCCTCGATCCAGAGCTCACGCCGCGATCCAAATTCTTCTCGGCCTCCACCCGCTGCTGCCACTCCACGACGGCCACCCCGACAGCCCCGTCGCCGGCCGACCAAACAAGTAGATGAGCGCCATGCCCTTCCCTTCTTCCCTGTTCCCTCTGGTTCCCTCTCTCACCTGCTCCATGTCTTCTCCAGGAAGCCCACAGGAGCATCCATGGTCATCCCCATCGCCGCTGCTTTTCCCTCGCCTCCCCTGAGCTCCACCTGCCGGCGAGACTAGTGGCTCCGTCACCGGCGAGTCCCTGCCGTGTCGGCCATCTTCTCCCTCGACTCGTTCCGCTCGTCTGTAGAGGTTGCGAGGCATCTCTGCTGCATCGAGCCTCTGCTCGTTTCCACCTCCAGCGCGCCTTCGTTGACCTTCCTGGCCGCGCCACCGGACGCCACAGGTCCCCGTGCCCTGCCATCTCCATGTCTCTCTTCTTCCTTTCTCTATTTTCCCCTCTGAATGTGCTGTCTTTTTCTTCAGACAACACCACGCCATGGCCTGCAGGTTCTTCTCCGAGCTCCTGCCGCCTTCGTTCCACGCGCCTCTAGCCAGATTGTACGCTCCAAGCACGGATCCCGCCATCTTGGACCCCCTTGCTTCGCCTTGCTTTGTCGTCGCCGTCCATCGCACCGCCCTTCTGCAAGTCCCGCTGCCGCCGAGCCCCTGCATCGAACTCTTCTTCCTCTGCAATGAGCAGAGCACAACCACTCGCCCCGTTGACCGTGCCTCGCTCAAGCGCGCGCCTGGGCTGCCTCCCCTCCAGCGCACCAAGGCCCAGCCTGCTCCAGCTCCTCACCGACCAAACTCTAGATCCGGCCTCTGGCCTGATGTGAGCAGCTCCCCCCCCCGCGCCCTGGGCCGGATCTTAGTTTTGGTCGTAGATGTTTTTTTTACCTAGACTCTTTTGCTATTTATTCTCAAAGACTGTAGTTTTACAAAAAAACCCTAGTGTCCATGCATCTAATAACTAATTAACCATGCATCATATGTGAAAACTTTATATATGTAAAATGCTTAGTTTTTCATCTAGTTTCATAATCTGCTACTTTCATCCACGTTAAAACGTTTAAATGTGCTGTTTGAATTAAGTTGCTTAAATGCCATGCTAAAATGCTTTATTTCATAACTAAATAACAGTAGCTCCAATTTTAATAAACTTTATATGTAAATGGGGTGGAAAAATGCATAGATTAACTTGGTGCACTTTGTTTTATTGTTTAACAACATTAAAATATGTTTTAAGGCAGAATAGTACCAAATTCGAATATTGCTCATGAGGATTTTCTGAAATTGTTGTTTGTTGTTTCCGGCCTCATTTAAACTTGCCTAGATAGGTAGATTACTTATGTTTCACCTCTTGCCATGTTTAACAACATTTAATGTTGTTGGGTACATAAACGAGAGCGAACTAAATAAATGAATGTGGTGTTTCATCAATATGCAACTCGTTGCATATTGAGCTCCACTTAACTGGTAGTATTGTTTGTTGCACTTTGCCATGCCATGCCTCATTCAAGCGGACATGCATCATACTTGGTTGTGCATCATGCCATGTTTATGTGATGGTTGTTTACCATGTTGTTTGCTTCTTTCCGGTTGTGCTTCTCCTTGATAGTTCCGGTTACGTTGCGATCGTGATGATTCGTTCGACTATGTTGGTTCGACTACTTCATGGACTCGTTCTTCTTCCTAACGGAATTTCAGGCAAGATGACCATTACCCTCGATATCACTTCTATCTTTGCTTGCTAGTTGCTTCGTTCTATCGCTATGCTTCGCTACCTATCACTTGTTTACCATGCCTCCCATATTGCCATGTCAGCCTCTAACCTTTTCACCCTTCCTAGCAAACCGTTGTTTGGCTATGTTATCGCTTTGCTCAGCCCCTCTTATAGCGTTCTTAGTTGCAGGTGAAGTTGAAGATTTCTCCATGTTGGAACATGATTATGTTGGGATATCACAATATCTCTTATTTTAATTAATGCATCTATATACTTGGTAAAGGGTGGAAGGCTCGGCCTTATGCTTGGTGTTTTGTTCCACTCTTGCCGCCTTAGTTTCCGTCATATTGGTGTTATGTTCCTTGATTTTGCGTTCCTCATGCGGTTGGGTTTATGGGAACCCCTTCACAGTTCACTTTGAATAAAACTCCTCCAGCAAGGCCCAACCTTGGTTTTACATTTACCTAACAACCTACTAACTTTCCCTTGGGTTTTCGCGAGCCCGAGGGTCATCTTTATTTTAACCCCCCCGGGCCAGTGCTTCTCTAAGTGTTCGTCCGAACCGAGTAGACTGCGGGGCCACCTCGGGGAAACTTGAGGGTTGGTTTTACTCGTAGGATGTCTCATCCGGTGTGCCCTGAGAATGAGATATGTGCAGCTCCTATCGGGATTTGTCGGCACAGTCGGGCGGTCTTGTTGGTCTTGTTTTACCCTTGTCGAAAAGTCTCGTAACCGGGATTCCGAAACTGATCGGGTCTTCCCGGGAGAAGGAATATCCTTCGCTGATTGTGAGAGCTTGTGATGGGCTAAGTTGGGACACCCCTGCAGGGTATAAACTTTCGAGAGCCGTGCCCGCGGTTATGTGGCAGATGGGAATTTGTTAATATCCGGTTGTAGAGAACTTGATACTTGACTTAATTAAAACACATCAACCGTATGTGTAGCCATGATGGTCTCTTTTCGGCGGAGTCCAGGAAGTGAAAACGGTTTGGGTTATGTTTGAACGCAAGTAGTCTTCAGGATCACTTCTTGATCACTTCTAGACTACGACCGTTGCATAGTTTCTCTTCTTACTCTTGTACTCGCCTTTAGCCACCATATTTTGCTTCTCAATTGCTGCAACTCCACCTCATTACCACATCCTACCCATAGCTTAAATAGTCTTGATCTCGCAGGTTTTGAGATTGCTAAGTCCTCGTGACTCACAAGATACTACCAAATAGTTGCAGGTGCCGATGATACCAGTGCAAGTGATGCTACCGAACTCAAGTGGGAGTTCGACGAGGACCTTGGTCGTTACTACATGTCTTTTTCTGATGATCAGTAGTGGAGCCCAGTTGGGACGATCGGGGATCTAGCATTTGGGGTTATCTTCTTTTCATTTGGATTTGTCCGTAGTCGGACTATGTGTGTACTCTGAATGATGTATGATTTATTTAAGTACTTGTGTGAAGTGGCGATTGTAAGCCAACTCTTTATCCCAGTCTTGTTCATTACATGGGATTGTGTGAAGATGAACCTTCTTGCGACAAAACCACAATGCGGTTATGCCTCTAAGTCGTGCTTCGACACGTGGGAGATATAGCCGCATCGTGGGTGTTACACTAGGGCCCGAGTGCCATGATTTTAGATCTGAACCTATTATGTTTTCATGAATATATGTGAGTTCTTGATCCTATCTTGCAAGTCTATAGTCACCTATTATGTGTTATGATCCGTTAACCCCGAAGTGACAATAATCGGAATACTTACCGGTGATGACCATAGTTTGAGGAGTTCACGTATTCACTAAGTGTTAATGCTTGGGTCTGGTACTCTATTAAAAGGAGGCCTTAATATCCCTTAGTTTCCAATAGGACCCCGCTATCATGGGAGGGTAGGACAAAAGATGTCATGCAAGTTCTTTGCCATAAGCACGTATGACTATATTTGGAATACATGCCTACATTACATTGATGAACTGGAGCTAGTTCTATGTCACCCTATGTTATAACTATTACATGAGGAATCGCATCCGACATAATTATCCATCACTGATCCAATGCCTACGAGCTTTTCACATATTGCTCTTTGCTTAGTTACTTTAACGTTGCTGCTGTTACAATTACTACAAAACTGCTACTGTTACTTTTGCTACTGTTACCGTTACTTCCGTACTAATTTGCTACTAAATACTTTGCTGCAGATACTAAGTTATCCAGGTGTGGGTGAATTGACAACTCAACTGCTAATACTTGAGAATATTCTTTGGCTCCCCTTTTGTCGAATCAATAAATTTGGGTTGAATACTCTACCCTCGAAAACTGCCGCGTTCCCCTATACTTGTGGGTTATCAAGACTATTTTCTGGCACCGTTGCCGGGGAGCATAGCTCTATTCTTCGAGTCACTTGGGATTTATATCTGTTGATCACTATGAGGAACTTTAAAGACGAAAGAACTAAGATTTATCCCTCAACTACGAGGGGAGGTAAGGAACTGCCAGCTAGCTCTGCACTTGATTCTCCTTCTGTTATGAGTAAGCTTGCGACACCTAAACCCGCTTCTGCTATGAATTCTGATATGTCGCATGTTATTGTTGATGCCACTTCTACTATGCATGATACTTATGATGAAACTACTTCTATTCTTGATACTACTGTGGCATTAGGTGAATATCTTGATGAACAACTTGCTAGGGCTAGAGATAATGAAACTGTTGAAAATGAAATTACTGATGATAGTGATGATGTAGGTTCTCCCCCTAAATATGAATTGCCTGTTGTTTCTGAGGGTTATGTTATGGATGAAGAAACTGCTAGAGATTTTCTTGCTTGCAATGATAGATCCAATCTTAAGAAGTTACTAGCTAAACTGAAACAAAAGTCTCTGAATGCTAGAATGAAATATGACCCTGCTTTTCTTACTTCACCTATCTATGTTACTGATAAGGATTATGATTTCTCTGTCGATCCTGAGATAATTACTTTGATTGAATTTGATCCTTTTTATGGCTATGAATCTGAAACTGTTGTGGCACATCTTACTAAATTGAATGATATAGCCACCCTATTCACTAGTGATGAGAAATCTCGCTACTATTATATCCTTAAGATATTTCCGTTGTCATTAAAGGGTGATGCTAAAACTTGGTTTAACTCTCTTGATCCTGGTTGTGTGCATAGTCCCCAGGATATGATTTATTACTTCTATGCTAAATATTTCCCTGCTCATAAGAAATAAGCTGCTTTAAGGGAAATATATAATTTTGTGCAAATTGAAGAAGAGAGTCTCCGACAAGCTTGGGGGAGGCTTCTCCGTTTACTTAATGCTTTGCCTGATCATCCTCTCAAGAAAAATGAAATACTTGATATCTTTTATAATGGACTAACCGATGCTTCCAGAGACCATTTGGATAGTTGTGTTGGTTGTGTTTTCAGGGAAAGAACAGTTGATGAAGCTGAATTGCTACTGAATAATATGTTGACTAATGAAAACAATTGGACACTTCCTGAACCAACTCCTAAGCCAACTCCGAAGAAAAGAGGTGTTCTATTTCTCAGTCCAGAAGATATGCAAGAGGCAAAGAAATCTATGAAATAAAAAGGTATTAAAGTTGAAGATGTTAAGAATTTACCTCTTATTGAAGAAATACATGGACTTAATATACCACCTATTGAAGAAATACATGGTCTTGATAACCCGACACAGGTAGTGAAGGTAAATTCTCTCTATAGATATGATAAAGTTGAAATCCTGTCTACTAAGTTTGCTAGCCAATCCTTGGATGAATTCGATGACTTTATGGCTAGACAAGAAAACTTCAATGCTTATGTTGGTAGACAATTGAAAAGTAATGCTTATATGATTGGACACTTGTGTGATTATATGTCTAGAGTTAAATGTGAACTTAAACTCATTAGTAAACATGCTTCTATGGTTACCACTCAAGTAGAACAAGTGCTTAAGGCTCAAAATGATTTGCTCAGTGAATTGAATAATAAACATGACTTTGCTGTTAGAGTAGCAACTAGAACGGGTAAAATGACTTAGGAACCTTTGTATCCTGAGGGCCACTCTAAGAGAATTGAGCAAGATTCTTGGAGAAATGATGTTGATGCACCTAGTCCTTCTAAAAAGAAGAAAAAGAAAAATGATAGGGCTTTGCATGCTTCTAGTGAACCTGTTGTAGACACACTTGAGAATCCCAATGATATTTCTATTTCTGATGCTGAAACACAATCTGGTGATGAACATGAACCTAGTGATAATGTTATTGATAATGTTCATGTTGATGCTCAACCTAGCAATAACAATGATGTAGAGGTTGAACCTGCCGTTGATCTTGATAACCCACAATCAAAGAATCAATGTTATGATAAGAGAGACTTTGTTGCTAGGAAGCAGAGTAAAGAAAGAGAACCATGGGTTCAGAAACCCATGCCTTTTCCTTCTAAACCATCCAAGAAAAAGGATGATGAGGATTTTGAGCGCTTTGCTGAAATTATTAGACCTATCTTTTTACGTATGCGTTTGACTGATATGCTTAAAGTGAATCCTTAAGCTAAATACATGAAAGATATTATTACAAATAAAAGAAAGATATCGGAAGCTGAAATTTCCACCATGATTGCTAATTATACTTTTAAGGGTGGAATACCAAAGAAACTTGGAGATCCAGGAGTACCAGCTATACCATGGTCCATTAAAAGAAACTATGTTAAAACTGCTTTATGTGATCTTGGAGCTGGTGTTAGTGTTATGCCTCTCTCTTTATATCGTAGACTTGAATTGAATAAGTTGACACCTACTGAAATATCTTTGCAAATGGCCGATAAATCAACTGCTATACCTGTTGGTATTTGTGAGGATGTGCCTGTTGTGGTTGCAAATGTTACTATTTTAACGAACTTTGTTATTCTTGATATTCCAGAGGACGATAGTATGTCGATTATCCTTGGTAGACCCTTTTTGAATACTGCAGGGGCTGTTATTCATTGCAACAAAGGCAATGCCACGTTTCATGTTAATGGTAATGAGCATAGGGTACATTTTCTGAGGAAACAACCTCAAGTTCACAGTATCAATTCTATTGGAAAAATTACATCGATTATTATTGGAGGTTTTGAATTTCCTCTTCCTACTGTCAAGAAGAAATATGATATTCTTATTATTGGGGATGTACATGTCCCCGTTGAGGTAACCTAGTGTTATTTGAAATTTCTCCGATTTCATGCGATTCAGAATGAGTTTGTTAACAAGACTTGATCAACCTTGTTAGTGGATTCCTTTTGATGAGCATGAGATGGATGAAGTTAGAAAGCACAACTTTCTGTACCTTCTTTTTACTTTTTTTATTTAGATTAAATAAAGCAAAAATAGTATTTTCTGTCTGTTTTCTGAATTATCCTTGGAAAAAAATACCCCAAAAATAAAAGTTCTCCAAATGCCCCGGAAATTTAGTATGATTTTTATGGAATATTTGAGAATATCTGGCACTGAGAACACAGCAGGGGGAGTTAGCACCTGGCCACGGGGGTCCAGGGCGCACTCACCCCCATGGGGCGCGCCCCCTGCCTTGTGGGCCCATGATGGCCCCCTTCCACTTATTCCCGCACCCATGCTCTTCTTCTTCCTCCCAAAAAAATCACTATCCAGCTCAAGCACGAGTTCTAGCTCATTTTGCTACCATTTTCGATCTCCTTGCTCAAAGCTCCATTCACAAAACTTCTTTGGGGGATTGATCTTTGGTATGTGACTCCTCCAATGGTCCAATTAGTTTTTGTTCTATTACTTTATTCATTGCAGATTTTTACTGCCCAGGTGACCCTGTTCTTGAGCTTGCATGTCAAATTTATATGGTCCCAAGTAGTTCTAATGCATGATATATCTCTAGGCACTTGTGGGAGTAGTTGCTATCAATTTTATTGAGTTTGGTTCACTTTTATTTGGAGTTACTAAAATTTTCAAAAAAATTTCAGAGGAAGAAATATGTCTAGGAAAATGTACCAAGGAGGTTCTTCAAGGAAGCAAGGACCCAGACTAGCAATACGTGAGCAGGACGACGAACCACCGAGGGAAGCTTACGTACGACCTTGTGAATGGCCGTCAGAAGATTTTATGGTCAAAGCAGGCATCAAGGATGAATTTGATGCATATGTGTGTAATGCTGATATTGAGGACTTCATGCAAGATAAGTGCCCTCAATACTACCATTTAACTGATTCCTTTGTGACAAGGTTCAAATTTACATCTACACGCAATTCTCACACTGTCCTATTTGATATTTATGATAAATCATATACCATGGACCCGGAAAATTTTACTACTGCTTGTAAACTCCCGCAATGGGGTAGTGCTAGTGAACCTCGCAAATCCGAATATAAAGATTTTCTTGCTAGTATCACTGTAGGGGAATCTAGAGAAATAGCACAAGCTACCATAGGGAGCAGTCATTTTCTTGCTATACATTATTTTGATCTCTTCATAGGTAGATGCATGAACGGTAAAGATGAAGCTTGTCACATGTGTGTTCTAGATCTTAGTGTTCTCAAGAGTGCTGTATTAGGAGATAAACAATATAACTTGGGGGCCATTGTTGCACGTAGGTTGCATAATAATGGTTTAGTTGGAGACTTGTTTGGGGGGATTTATGCAACTCGTGTAGCTAATTTTCTTGAGATACCCATACATGAAGGGGATATGGAGTTGCCCCTTGCTTATTTAAATTATGATGCCATGGTTAGCCATCAGTTTCTTGAGAGGAATGAACAATTTCTCCAATACCGACTAATCTTTGATAGACGTCGCACTGTCCATGTTGCTCTCCCTGCTCCTGGTTTATTTGACTTTCAGGCAAAAAGGAGATATTTTATAACCAGGGAGGAGGCGAATGAGTACGAGAGGAGGACGGAGGCAGCCCGCCTCCAAGCTGCAGCTCCTGAGGCGATGGCTGCTGCATCTCAGTACGACCCCAGTTACAACTTTGGATATCCACTAGGCCATCCGTGGGCATAGACCAACTTAGGCCAAAAGCCTAAACTTGGGGGAGTACGTATTTCTCACCGACATTACATTCATGTTCACACACTCATGCTAGTTGTCGGTGCTCATACTTTTTCATTGTACTATCCATGCTAGTTTATTTTATTTTCTTGCTTTCTTCTTGTGTGTTTGAATAAACCTTAAGAAAAACAAAAAAATAATTAGTTGTGGCTTTAGCTAGTTTACCTTCCATGCCTGTAGTAGAAGTAATTAAAAGAAAACCCAAAAAGATTTCTCATTCTTCTTTTGCTTGTTGGGAGCTTTCCCATGTAAATAGTTTTATTTCTTTTCTTTTCTTTGGGGGTCGAGAGGAGAATACCATGATGAAAATGTTGAGTGGCTCTCATATGCGTTGTTGTTGATTTAACCAAGAGCCCATATTACCTTGTCTTCTCCCTTGAATTGAATGCTTGCAGATTCCAGCTTAATCCAATGCACGTGCACTATTATTATTATTCACATCGTTCGGTCATGCAAGTGAAAGGCAATAGTGACGATATATGATGAAATGATTGAGATGAGAGAAGCTGGTATGAACTCGACCTCTCTTGTTCTTGTAAATATGATTAGTTCATCGTTCCTGATTCATCCTATTATGAATAAACATGTTTGCAATGACAATTAGAGATTATAGTTGCGTATGCCATGCTTAATTAGCTAGGAGTTTATAATGGTTTACCATGCGTGCCAACATGCTATTAAAATGGTTGTGATGTGGTATGATGGGGTGGTATCCTCCTTTGAATGATTCGAGTGACTTGACTTGGCACATGTTCACGCATGTAGTTGAAACAAAATCAACATAGCCTTCATGATATTTATGTTCATGGTGGATTATATCCTACTCATGCTTGCACTTAGTGTTGATTAATTTTAATGCATGTTCATGACTGTTGTCGCTCTCTAGTTGGTCGCTTCCCAGTCTCTTGCTAGCCTTCACTTGTACTAAGTGGGAATATTGCTTGTGCATCCAAAATCCATGAACCCCAAAGTTATTCCATATGAGTCCACCATACCTTCCTATATGCGGTATCTACCTGCCATTCCAAGTAAATTTGTATGTGCCAGCCTCCAAACCTTCAAATGAAATTCTGTTTTGTATGCCCGAACAGCTCATGTATCAACTAGGGTTGTCTGTATCTTCCATGCTAGGTGGTTTATTCTCAAGAGGAGTGGACTCCGCTCCTCACTCATGAGAAAATGGCTGGTAACTTGGATGCCCAGTCCCATGCTCAAATCAAAAATAATTGCAAACAAAACTCCCCCAGGATTGTTGCTAGTTAGAGGCACCCGTTGTTTCGGGCAAGCCATGGATTGATGCTTGTTGGTGGAGGGGGAGTATAAATATTTACCATTCTGTTTGGGAACCCCCTATAATGTGTGTAGCATGGAAGATATCGAGATCTCTTAGTTGTTATGTTGACAATGAAAGTATACCGCTCAAAATATTATTTATCTCTATTTCAAAATCGAGCTCTGGCACCTCTACAAATCCCTGCTTCCCTCTACGAAGGGCCTATCTATTTACTTTTATGTTGAGTCATCATCCTCTTATAAAAGCACCCGCTGGAGAGCACCGCTGTCATTTGCATGCATTACTATTAATTTATATCAAGTACGACTGGATGTCTTTTACAATGAATTACAATGCATAGTCAGTCCTTCATCTTTAGAGGTGCTCTGCATTTATGTTCTGCGGTCTCAGATAGGGCTAGCGAGGTACCATCTTGTTATATCATATTAAGATTGTTTTGAGAAAGTGTTGTCATCAGAGATTTATTATTATTGCTCTCTAGTTGATTATGCCATTGATATGAGTAAACATGAGACCTAAGTGATATTGTGAATATGGTTAGTTCATAATCTTTGCTGAAAACTTGAATACTTGCTTTACATATTTGCAGCAACAATAGCAAACAGAGTTTGTAAAAGTCTTTCTTTCTCACTTTCATTTGTCAACTGAATTGCTTGAGGACAAGCAAAGGTTTAAGCTTGGGGAGTTGATACGTCTCTGTCGTATCTACTTTTCCAAACACTTTTGCCCTTGTTTTGGACTCTAACTTGCATGACTTGGATGCAACTAACCCGGACTGACGCTGTTTTCAGCAGAACTGCCATGGTGTTATTTTTGTGCAGAAATAAAAGTTCTCGAAATGACCTGAAAATCCACGGAGCAACTTTTTGGAATTAATAAAAAATATTGGCGAAAGAATCAATGTTAGGGGGCCCACACCATATCCACGAGGGTGGGGGCGCGCCCCCCTAGGGCACGCCCCTGCCTCGTGGGCCCCCTGGAGCTCCACCGACCTCAACTCCAACTCCATATATTCACGGTCACGGAGAAAAAATCAGAGTGAAAGATTCATCGCGTTTTATGATACGGAGCCGCCGCCAAGCCCTAAACTCTCTCGGGAGGGTTGATCTGGAATCCGTTCGGGGCTCCGGAGGGGGGGATTCGTCGCCGTAATCATCATCAGCCATCCTCCATCACCAATTTCATGATGCTCACCGCCGTGCGTGAGTAATTCCATTGTAGGCTTGCTGGACGGGGATGGGTTGGATGAGATTTACCATGTAATCGAGTTAGTTTTGTTAGGGTTTGATCTCTAGTATCCACTATGTTCTGAGATTGATGTTGCTATGACTTTGCTATGCTTAAGGCTTGTCACTAGGGCCCGAGTGCCATGATTTCAGATCTGAACCTGTTATGTTTTCATGAATATATGTGAGTTCTTGATCCTATCTTGCAAGTCTATAGTCATCTATTATGTGTTATGATCCGTTAACCCCGAAGTGACAATAATCGGATACTTACCGGTGATGACCATAGTTTGAGGAGTTCATGTATTCACTACGTGTTAATGCTTTGGTCCACTACTCTTTTAAAAGGATGCCTTAATATCCCTTAGTTTCCAATAGGACCCCGCTGCCACGGGAGGGTAGGACAAAAGATGTCATGCAAGTTCTTTTCCATAAGCACGTATGACTATATTCGGAATACATGCCTACATTACATTGATGAACTGGAGCTAGTTCTATGTGACCCTATGTTATAACTATTACATGAGGAATGGCATCCAACATAATTATCCATCACTGATCCAATCCCTACGAGCTTTTCACGTATTGCTCTTTGGTTAGTTACTTTAACGTTGTTGCTGTTACAATTACTACAAAACTGCTACTGTTACTTTTGCTACTGTTACCGTTACTTCCATACTACTTTTCTACTAAATACTTTGCTGTAGATACTTAGTTATCCAGGTGTGGTTGAATTGACAACTCAACTGCTAATACTTGAGAATATTCTTTGGCTCCCCTTGTGTCGACTCAATAAATTTGGGTTGAATACTCTACCCTCGAAAACTGTCGCGGTCCCCTATACTTGTGGGTTATCAGCAGCCCTCCTCTCCACTTTTGAGCTATACTAGCAGAATGCCCGTGCGTTACCACGGGCGAAATGCAGGAAATTGAATCAAACTGATGAATATGTGAAATTAGTGAGTTCTTATAATATATATCTCCTTTTATCAATTTCTTTAGCAAACACCATGAGAGGAACTATGCACCACTCTTTTATTTGTTTTGGTGGTAAAATTCTGTAATCACCGTCTTCTTTCTCCTCTTTGTCTTCGTCCTTCCATTCCCTCGGCCCATCCTCCGGCACTGGTCGCGGCCTGTGCTGATGTTGTGCGTCACCCTACCCAAGCCACCATCTACATATGTTCATCGTTTCCTCGACACTTTTCCCGGCCAGTATAGATGCCGCCCTACCCAAGCTACCGTCTACGTCGATCCATCATTGCCCCTGATCCACCCTCCAACACTGGTTGCGACCGGTGTCGATGTCACGCGCTAGCCTGCCCAATCCACCTTCTCTGTAGGTCCACTGTTGCCCATGACCATCCCTCTATCCCCTCCCCCTCTTATAAAATTGCATGCTTATTGCCGTCTTTTTCCTCCTTCCGTTGCTATGACCACCTTCGGACACAGGTTGCAGCCGGTGCTGATGTCATGTGCCGCCCTGCCTGAGCCGTCTTCTCTGGTGGTCCACTGTTGCCCCACCATACCTCAAGCCCCACCCCCTGTATGGCGTCGGTGAGTACCCACACTACATGATTGATAATGCTACATTTTTTGCTGCCAAATTTGACATAAATAAAAAATGTCTACTCTTCAATCATAACTTGCACTTTATTTGAATATCAACATGGTATAAGAAAAAACATGCAATACAATGGCAGTAAAGACTAGAACATGTGGCAAACTTCCTCGAATAGTCTACCACTATCTTTGCACATCACATTGGTCATAATTTTTTGAATCCTTAGCACGACCTATAAAAAACAAAAAATATGACATGGTCTCTCCTGCTATAGTATATGACACTACAAAGAAATGTCAGCCCATCAAGTTGTGTTTTTATATTCTCATTAAGTTATGTTGTATGAATAACCTATTGGATCAAAATAATGGGACAATAAAGAAGCGAGTTGCTACAAGTAATTAGCGAAATTATGTAGAATTTAACTCTAGCATCATCGCCTTCATCCGGCTAATTCTATAGAAGAATGACCCTCCACTGCCTCCCAAGCATTAATTATTGTGGAAAGCCATTAAGAATAATCAACTCCTTCATGGGTAAATAAAATAAAATGAAATTACATGCATCTTCACTAAACCTTGCAAAACTTTACTTGTACCGGGCGTGTTTTAGTCATCTATATTGATTAGTATATGCACTGGTTCATGGAGGCACACACTGATGAAGCCCCACATGGTGAAATATGATAACACTTTTCTTGTATTTAAATTAGATACTTCATATATGCACGATGACCTTAGCTCTAGTGGAGATCCTAGTCTTTGTAAGGCCACAAGTCATTTAATAATACAATAAGCTTACCTCAAATATATGTTTAGATCCGGTGGTGGCTAGAGGATTTGAGCACCCTTCTTTATATTGTGAGCTACCGTACGTGCTCCTCTTGCTCAATCATTTCTGTAGTGTTATCCAAGGATTTAAGCACGCTTCTTTAAGCTCTTTATTTCTTCGGCTTGGTTATCCCTCTCTGCCTCGAGTTTGTTTTGCTGATCACTGGTTATCGTGCTTTTCTTCAATTCTCCGAACTCTGAGGCGGCGGCATTTAGCTGTGTTCGCTTGTTTCAAGCTCCTGGGATAGCATGTTGTTCTTCTCTTTGAGAACCTGCGGTCATAACGATCCTTAAAACGGTTAATCTATACCGCTTCAAGCCTCCGGGGCTACTGGCACATATCTATCAAATTGGCACAAATTGTCACCTGCATATCTTTGCAGAACAGGTGAGCAACTCCAGTGAGTCCATCCCGGGTGGCTCGGATATATGCGTCCACAGTGCTAAGGGCGGTAAATTCCTACTCGGTAAAAGTCGGAGCGTGCAGGGTATCTTTCAGGCGTCGATGATTCATCGTGCTCTCCACTTCGGAATTGGTGACAGATATGTCATACGAATCATCATGAGGCGGATTAGTCGGCGCCACTTCCGTATGGGCCCTTTTCCTGGTCGACGAGTCCCGCGCCAGATTGGCCGAAGCTCGGCTAGCCGGGATTTTGGATATGGTTCGCCGTGTGCTCCTCTTGGGTAAAGACAAGGGGGAGAAATATGACAATTTGGTCTTATGACTAGGCACATATTAAAGGTTATACCTCTTTGATGATGGAGGAGGTTCAACGACACTCTCGGTCTCCTTTCATTTCAAACGCTCACCCTTTGAAGGTGCTGCCTGCTACCTCTTGAGCATGCATTGCTTTTTCCCTTGAAGAGGAAAGGGTGATGCAGCAAAGTAGCGTAAGTATTTCCCTCAGTTTTTGAGAACCAAGGTATCAATCTAGTAGGAGGCTCCTCAAAAGTCCCACGCACCTACACAAACAAACAAGAACCTCGCAACCAACGTGATAAAGGGGTTGCCAATCCCTTCACGGAAACTAGCAAAAGTGAGATCTGATAGAGATAATAAGATAAGATAAATATTTTTGGTATTTTTATGATATAGATTGGAAAGTAAAAGATGCAAATAAAAGTAGATGAAAACTTATATGATAAAAGATGGACCCGGGGGCCATAGGTTTCACTAGTGGCTTCTCTCAAGATAGCATAAGTATTACGGTGGGTGAACAAATTACTATCGAGCAATTGATAGAAAAGTGCATAGTTATGAAAATATCTAGGCATGATCATGTATATAGGCATCACGTCCGTGACAAGTAGATCGACTCCTGCCTGCATCTACTACTATTACTCCACACATCGATCGACTCCTGCCTGCATCTAGAGTATTAAGTTCAAGAAGAGTAGAGTAACGCATTAAGAAAGATGACATGATGTAGAGGGATAAACTCATGCAATATGATATAAACCCCATCTTTTTATCCTCGATGGCAACAATACAATACGTGCCTTGCTGCCCCTGCCGTCACTGGGAAAGGACACCGCAAGATTGAACCCAAAGCTAAGCACTTCTCCCATTGCGGGAAAGATCAATCTAGTAGGCCAAACCAAACTGATAATTTGAAGAGACTTGCAAAGATAACAAATCATACATAAAAGAATTCAGAAAAGATTCAATTATTTCTCATAGATAAACTTGATCATAAACCCACAATTCATCGGATCTCGACAAACACACCGCAAAAAGAGTTACATCGAATAGATCTCCAAGAAGATCGAGGAGAACTTGGTATTGAGATTCAAAGAGAGAAAAGAAGCCATCTAGCTAATAGCTATGGACCCGAAGGTCTGTGGTAAACTACTCAGAACTCACTAGAGAAGCCTTGGAGATGATGTAAAGGCCCTCCGTGGTCGATTGCCCCTCTGACAAAGCGTCGACGAAGGCTCCAAGATGGGATCTCGCGGATACAAAAGGTTGCGACGGTGGAATTAGGTTTTCGTGGTGCTCCTCGATGTTTTCAGGGTACATGAGTATATATAGGCGAAGGAAGTACGTCGGTGGAGCAATGAGGGGCCCACGAGGGCGGGGGCGCACAGGGCATCCTCGTGGCCGCCTCGTTTGTTGCTTGACATCCACTCCAGGTCTCCTGGTTTGCATTTGTTCCAAAAAGATCGCTCCCGAAAGTTTCATCCTGTTTGGACTCCGTTTGATATTCCTTTTCTTCGAAACACTGAAATAGGCAAAAAAACAACAATTCGGTCTAGGCCTCCGGTTAGTAGGTTAGTCCCAAAAATAATATAAAAGTGTAAAGTAAATCCCACAAACATCCAAAACAGGTAATATAATAGCATGGAACAATAAAAAATTATAGATACGTTGGAGACGTATTAAGCATCCCCAAGCTTAATTCCTTCTCGTCCTCGAGTAGGTAAATGATAAAAACAAAAATTTTGATGTGGAATGCTACCTAGCATAACTCTCAATGTAATTTTCTTTATTGTGGCATGAATGTTCAGATCCAAATGATTCAAAATAAAAGTTCATATTGACATGATAAACAATAATACTTCAAGCATACTTAACAAAGCAATCATGTCTTCTCAAAATAACATGGCTAAAGAAAGGTATCCCAACAAAATCATGTAGTCTGGCTATGCTCTATCTTCATCACACAAAGTATTTAATCATGCACAACCCTGATGACAAGCCAAGCAATTGCTTCATACTTTAGTATTCTCAAACTTTTGCAACTTTCACGCAACACATGAGCGTGAGCCATGGACATATCACTATATGTGGAATAGAATGGTGGTTGTGGAGAAGACAAAAAATGAGAAGATAGTCTCACATCAACTAGGCATATCGACGGGCTATGGAGATGCCCATTAATAGATATCAATGTGAATGAGTAGGGAATGCCATGCAACGGATGCACTAGAGCTATAAATGTATGAAAGCTCAATAAAAGAAACTAAGTGGGTGTGCATCCAACTTGCTTGCTCACAAAGACCTAGGGCATTTTGAGGCCCATCATTGGAATATACAAGCCAAGTTCTATAATGAAAAAAATTCCCACTAGTATATGAAAGTGACAACATAGGAGACTCTCTATCATGAAGATCATGGTGCTACTTTGAAGCACAAGTGTGGTAAAAAGGATAGTAGCATTGTCCCTTCTCTCTTTTTCTCTCATTTTTTTATTTGGCCTTTCTCTTTTTTTTGTAAAGTCCGAAGTCTCATCCCGACTTGTGGGGGAATCATAGTCTCCATCACTCTTTCTTCACTTGGGACAATGCTCTAATAATCAAGATCATCACACTTTTATTTACTTGCAACTCAAGATTACAACTTGATACTTAGAACAAAATGTGACTCTATGTGAATGCCTCCGGCAGTGTACCGGGATATGCAATGAATCAAGAGCGACATGTACGAAATTATGACGGTGGCTTTGCCATGTCAACTGCATGATCATGCAAGAGCAATATGACAATGATGATGCGTGTCATAATAAATGGAATGGTGGAAAGTTGCATGGCAATATATCTCGGAATGGATATGGAAATGCCATAATAGGTAGGTATGGTGGCTGTTTTGAGGAAGGTATATGGTTGGTGTATGGTACCGGCAAAAGTTGCGCGGCATAAGAGAGGCTAGCAATGGTGGAAGGGTGAGAGTGTGTATAATCCATGGACTCAACATTAGTCATAAAGAACTCATATAATTATTGCAAAAATCTACAAGCCATTGAAAACAAAGTACTACACACATGCTCCTAGGGTGATAGATTGGTAGGAAATGACCATCGCTCGTCCCCAACCGCCACTCATAAGGAAGACAATCAATAAATAAATTATGCTCCAACTTCATCACAAAGCGGTTCACCATACGTGCATGCTACGGGAATCACAAACTTCAACACAAGTATTCCTCAAATTCATAATTACCCCACTAGCACGACTCTAATATCACCATTCTCATATCTCAAAACAATTATCAAGCATCAAATTGATCATAGCATCGAATTCACTTTCTATGATAGTTTTTATTATACCCAACTTGGATGCCCATCATTCTAGGACCAATTTTATAACCATAGAAAATACCATGCTGTTCTAAAAGACTCTCAAAATTATATAAGTGAAGAATGAGAGATCAAAAATTTCTACAAAATTAAGCCACCACCATGCTCTAAAAGATATAAGTGAAGCACTAGAGCAAAAATTATCTAGCTCAAAAGATAAATGAAGCACATAGAGTATTCTAATAAATTCCAAATCAAGTGTCTTTCTCCCAAAAGGTGTGTACAGTAAGGATGATTGTGGTAATCTAAAAAGCAAAGACTCATATCATACAAGACGCTCCAAGCAAAAAACATATCATGTGGCGAATAAAAATATAGCTCCAAGTAAAGTTACCGATAGACGAAGACGAAAGAGGGGATGCCTTCTGGGGCATCCCCAAGCTTAGGCTTTTGCTTATCCTTGAATATGTTGGGGTGCCATGGGCATCCCCAAGCATAGGATATTGCCACTCCTTATTCCATAGTCCATCAAACCTTTACCCAAAACTTGAAAACTTCACAACACAAAACTCAATGGGAAATCTCATAAGCTCCGTTAGTGCAAGAAAGAAAAACCAACACATAAGGTACTGTAATGAAATCATTCTTTATTTATATTGTTGTTAAACCTACTGTATTCCAACTTCTCTATGGTTCATAGCCCCTGATACTAGCCATAGATGCATCAAAATAAGCAAACAACACACGAAAAACAGAATCTGTCAAAAACAGAACAGCCTGTAGCAATCTGTAACTTTCGAATACTTCTGGAACTCTAAAAATCCTAAAAACATAGGAAGTCCTGGGAAAATTATCTATTGATCTACAGCGAAAAGAATCAACGCAAAAGCACGTATCTGTGATTTACTAAAATTATTCCCGTGCGCACAAAAGTTTCTGTTTTTCAGCAAAATCAAATTAACTATCACCGTAGGTTATCCTATAGGTTCTACTTGGCACAAACACTAATTAAAACATGAAAACACATCTAAACAGAAGCTAGATGAAATATTTATTGAATAACAGAAAGTAAAAAATATTGGGTTGTCGCCCAACAAGTGCTTTCCCTTAAAGCCTTTTAGCTAGGCATTGATAATTTTAATGATGATCACATGAAAGAAAGAATTGAAGCACAAGGAGAGCAGCATAAAACATGCGACAAACACATCTAAGTTTAACATACTTCCTATGTATAGGAATTTTATAAGCAAACGAATTATCAAAGCAAACAAAAACTAGCATATGCAAGGAAAAAGAATAAAAACATTGACAATCTCAACATGAAGAGAGGTAATTTACTAATATGAAAATTTCTACAACCATATTTTCCTCTCTCATAGTAATTACATGTAGGATCATAAGAAAACTCAATAATATAGCTATCACAAAACATATTATCAACACGATCCACATGCATGCTAAGTTGACACTCTTCCAAAATAGTGGGATCAACATTAACTAAAGTCATGACCTCTCCAAACCCACTTTTATCAAAAATTTCATAAGATTGAACATTCTCCAAATATGTGGGATCTAAAGTCGACACTCTTCCAATCCCACTTTCAACAGTATTGAACACATTATTATCAATCTCATATTCATCATGAGCTTAAATAAATTTTCAAGATCATAAGAAGAATCACCCCAATCATGATCATTGCAACAAGTAGTAGACATTGCAAAATTAGCATCCCCAAGCTTAGGGTTTTGTATATCATTAACACAATTGTCATTAATAGATTTATAGTAACATCATTGCAATCATGCTTTCCATTCAAGGAGCTATCGTGAATCACTTTATAATTTTCTTCTTTCAACACTTCATCACACTTTTCAGATTCACGAATTTCAAGGAAAACCTCATACAGATAATCTAGTGCACTCAATTCACTAGCATTTGGTTCATCATAATTGTATCTTTTAAAAAGATTAGCAAGTGGATGAGGACCCATAAACCTTTTGGTTCTTGATTTTCAATAAACACACAATTATACCAAGCGAACAAGCAAACAAACCAAGTAAGACATAAAGGCAAATGAAAAGACGAACGGAAGAAGGGCGAATAAAAAGGCAAATCTTTTTGAAAATCATTTTATAAGTGGGGGAGTGTTAAACGAGAGGCGAATGGCAAATAATGTAATGCAAGAGATGAGAGTTTGATGATGGGTACTTGGTATGTCTTGACTTGGTGTATATCTCCCCGGTAACGGAGCGAGAAATTCTTCCTGCTACTTCTTGAGCTTGTGTTGTTTTTTCCCATGAAGTGGAAAGGGTGATGCAACAAAGTAGAGATAAGTATTTCCCTCAGTTAGAGAACCAAGGCATCAATCCAGTAGGAGACAATGCACAAATCACCAAGAGCTGCACAAACAATCAAACAACTTGCACCCAACATGATAAAGGGGTTGTCGATCCCTTCACGGTTACTTGCAAAAGTGAGATCTTGTAGAGATAGATGAAACTAAACAAAATATGGAGTATATATTATTGGTATTTTTGGTTTATAGATCGGAAAGTAAAAGATTGCAAAATAGTAGATTGGAAACTTATATGATGGAAAATAGACCCGGGGCCATAGGTTTCACTAGTGGCTTCTCTCAAGATAGCAAATAATACGACGGGTGAACAAATTACTGTCGAGCAATTGATAGAAAAGCGCAAAGTTATGATGATATCTAAGTCAATGATTATAAAATATAGGCATCATGTCCGTGTCAAGTAGGACGACTCCTGCCTGCATCTACTACTATTACTCCACTCATCGACTGACTCCTGCCTGCATCTAGAGTATTAAGTTCATGAAGAACAGAGTAACACATTAAGTAAGATGACATGATGTAGAGGAATAAACTCAAGCAATATGATGTAAACCCCATCTTTTTATCCTCGATGGCAACAATACAATACGTGCCTTGCTACCCCTACTATCACTGGGAAAGGACACCGCAAGATTGAACCCAAAGCTAAGCACTTCTCTCATTGTAGGAAAAACCAATCTAGTTGGCCAAACTAAACCAATAGTTCGAAGACAATTACAAAGACATCAAATTGTGCATATAATAATTCAGAGAAGATTCAAATAATATTCATAGATAAGCTGATCATAAATCCACAATTCATCAGATCTCGACAAGCATATCGCAAAAGAAGATTACATTGGATAGATCTCCAAGAACATCGAGGAGAACATGGTATTGAGAATCAAAGAGAGAGAAGATGCCATCTAGCTACTAGCTATGGACCCGTAGGTCTGAGGTAAACTACTCATGCTTCATCGGAAGGACAATAGAGTTGATGTAGAAGCCCTCCGTGATCGAATCCCTCTTTGGCAGGACACCAGAAAAGGCCCCTAGATGGGATCTCATGGGTACAGATTGTTGCGGCGGTGGAAAAGTGTTTTCGTGGATGCTTCCGGTGGTTTGGGATATTTGGGAATATATAGTACGAACAAGTAGGTCGATGGAGTCACGGGGGGCCCACAAGGCAGGGGGCGCGCCCTCCCCCCTTGTGTCCGCCTCGTGGTTCTTCCGACTTGGTCTCCAAGTCTCCTGGGTGTGTTCTGGTCCAAGAAAAATCATCGTGAAGGTTTTATTCCGTTTGAACTCCGTTTGGTATTCCTTCTCTGCGAAGCTCAAAAACAAGGAAAAAACAGAAACTGACACTGGGCTCTAGGTTAATAGGTTAGTCCCAAAAATATTATAAAATAGCATATTAATGCATATAAAACATCAAAAACAGATAATATAATAGCATGGAACAAGCAAAAATTATAGATACATTGGAGGCGTATTAGTCATGTCCACCGTAGAGAACATGTAGTGGGGGCTATTGACAAACCTAGCGAAACGCTAGCAAGGCCTTGTGGCCAGGTAGTAGTGGTAGACAAGGACGTGATCACGCACACATATCTAGGCGATGGCGACCTAGGGATGAGACCTAGCACGAGCGCGGGTGTACTCGAGGTCGAACGCTACCACCTTGTACTTCTCCTTAGCAAGCAACAACTCCCTGATGTGGATGGAGTGCTCCACCCAGACCGGGTTGTTGGTGTACACCACCAAGAGCTCCGTGAACCTTCTTGGGGTGTCCACCATGGCATGCATGGTGAACTGCTGCTCGTCGTCGGCAGCCACTCAGAGCGCCATTGGAGCCGCGCAGGATACCCTCTAAGAATTTGTCATGGTGGGTGTGCTTCTTGCAATGGTGGGGCGTGATCGAAAGGTTGAAGATATAAAAGGGTTAAATGGACACTATAATAAATGGGGGCCGACCGGCCTGTAATCGTCACGTCTTGTCACCATGTTCATAGAGGAGGATTCCAGTGCACGCTTGACAACACCGCACAACACACGTTTCGTTTAACCACGCGTGGGCTCAAAGAGGCGCCAAATGTATCATCGGTGAGCCTGTTCCCGCGCTACCGCGCAGCTTACCATGCAAGCTTCCCGCCCGACTAGTTTGGCCATGTGTTGGCTAGAAGAGGGACAAATAGTGGGTGTTTATTGGCAAAAATCTTTGTAAAAACGAAGTGTGTGGAATGATTTCGGTCATAAGTTTACCCATGGGTGATGAGGACAGAGTTACATGATGTCTTGTATGCAACTTTATTCTTGTAGACATGTGTTGGGCCTCGAAGCGCAGAGTTTTGTCGGACAGTAGCAATTTTCCCTCAAGTGGATGACCTAAGGTTTATCAATCCATGAAAGGTGTAGGATGAAGATGGTCTCTCTCAAACGACCCTGCAACCAACTACAAGAAATCTCTTGTGTCCCCAACACACCCAATACAATGGCAAATTGTATAGGTACACTAGTTCGGCGAAGAGATGGTGATAAACGTATAATATGGATGGTAGAAATATACTTTTGTAATCTGAATAAATAAAAAAAAGCAAGGTAGAAAATAGTAAACGGGCACAAAAACGGTATTGCAATGATGGAAAATGAGGCCTGGGGTCCGTACTTTCGCTAGTGCAATGTCTCAACAGTGCTAATATAATTGGATCATATGACCATCCCTCAAAGTGCAATGAAGAATCACTCCAATGTTCCTATCTAGCGAAGAACATAAGATAGAATTGTTTGTAGGGTACGAAACCACCTGAAAGCTATTCTTTCCGTTTGATCTATTGAAGAGTTCATACTAAAATTACATTAAGCTATTCTTTCCGTTCAATCTATCCTAGAGTTCGTACTAAAATAACACCAAAGCAAATTCAGATTTATAATATTCAATCCAAACATAAAGAACTTCAAAGAGTGCCCCAAGATTTCTACCAGAGAAACAAACACAAGAACATTCATCAACCCCTATGCATAGATTACCCCAATGTCACCTCGAGATCCGCGAGTTGAGTGCCAAAACATATATCAAGTGAAACAATACGATACCCCATTGTCACCACGAGTATACAATTGCAAGACATATATCAAGTGTTCTCAAATCCATAAAAGTATTCAATCCGATAACAATGAAATCTCAAAAGGAAAAACTCAATTCATCACAATAAAACAGAGAGGGGAAAACACCATATGATCCGACCATATTAACAAAGCCCGCGATACATCAAGATCGTGACATCTCAAGAACATGAGAGAGAGAGAGAGATTAAACACATAACTACTGGTACAAACCCTCAGCCCCGAGGCTGGACTAATCCCTCCTCATCGTGGTGGCCGCCGGGATGCGAAGATGGCCACCAGTGATGATTCGCCCCTCCGGCAGGGTGCCAGAACGGGTCTAGATTGGATCTCGTGGATACAGAGGCCTTCCGGCGGCTGAACTTCTGATCTAGGGCTACCCCAAGGGTTGTGGAATATTTGGGATTTTATAGGGTAAAATAGGCGGTCCGGGGGCACCCGAGGTGGGCAACACCCACCAGGGAGCGCCTTGGTCTCGTGGCGCGCCCTGGTGGGTGCTGCTCCCCTCGAGAAGCCCCCCAAGTGCTTCCTTGGCCCACTGGCTTTCTTTTGACGCAAAAAAATCCTCCAGGAGTTTTGTTGCATTTGGACTCTGTTTATTATTGACTTCGTGCGATGTAAAAAACAAGCAAAAAATAGCAACTAGCAGTGGGTCAATAGGTTAGTCGCAAAAAATGATATAAAGTTGCTATAAAATGATTGTAAAACATCCAAGAATGATAAAAAAATTGCATGAATACTTCATAAATTATAGATACATTGGAGACATATCAGCTTCCCCAAGCTTAATTCGTACTCGTCCTCAAGTAGGTAAATGATTAAAGAAATAACTTATGAAGTGTGAATGCTAGCAAAGTGCATAAGTTTGATCATTGATAATTTCAGTCACTTTTCCGAGCATCATAATACCAATTTTTTATATAAAACTTCTCATGTTATATTAGCAACCAATTCACATGTTAAGGTCCAAACAATGAATTCTCTTGAAACTCAACAACCTATGTTCTCAGTCACCAAGCAATTGCAATTCAACTTATTCAACATAGTCTAAGTTAGAGCTCCACATACTCAACCATCATATAGTCTTCTATGATTGCTAACACTCACCGCATACACATGAGCAAAACATTTCTACCGGTCACATAGAAAGACAGGGGCTTATAATTTTGCCTCTCAACATATTCACCTTTGGGTGATTTCAACAATAATAACTCATGCTACCCATATCCAACCGGATATATGTGCCTAGATCTTTCCTCACCATATGATGCTTACCAAAGGGGGAAAATAAAAAGGAATAGAGAGAAAAACTATGACACTTTGCATAAAAGTAAATACTTAAAAGTAAAAGATAGGCCCTTCGCAGAGGGAAGCAGAGGTTGCCATGCGCTTATTTGTTTGTATGCTCAACCCCTTAGTGCAAAAGGACATCATGTTATATTGCCCCTTATGATTGCAACCTTTATTATGCAGTCTATCGCTTTTATTCTTTGCCATTACAAGTTTGTACAACGCTCAATTTTCTCTTACACTAAATGATCTAACACTTTTAGAAGCAATTTTTATTGCCTTATTGCACCAATGACAACTTACTTGAAGGATCTTGCTCAATCCTTAGGTAGGTATGGTGGAGTCTCAAAATAAGATTTGAGTTTAAGGGTTTTTGGATGCACAAATAGTATCTCTACTTGGTGCGGAATTTTTGGCTATCAAAGATAGGGGGTAAGCACCACATGCTGAAGGATCTATGACAATATAACTTCTATGTGAATATGAACAAACATAAAGCATTAGGTTGTCTTCCTTGTCCAACGTCAACAATTTTTGCATATAATATGTTGATGGGGGCTCACAATCACAAAATATTTTCAAGATAGTGTGTTTGCATGTGAAAGTTCTCTTCCTTATACTAATTATTCGTGAATTACTTGTATGACCAATATTGTGATTGTAAAGCCTCAAAACATTGCACTTTCTAAACCCAATGTGAAGCTACCATTAGGCATGATATGATTTCAACTTCATGATATTCAATTTATTCAACAATTTACTCATAGGATATAAGTGAAGCACAAGAGTAAGCGACAAGCTACTCCAAAAAGAGATAAATTAAGAACATGAGCACAGTATTTACTTCTATCAAATTAATTTAAGTGAAGCAAGAGAGAATTTCTTAAAAAAATACTAAAGTACACCATGCTCAAAAATATATAAGTGAAGCACTAGAGCAATTCCACAGAAAAGAGCTTCGTTGACGGGATGTGAATGCCGCTTTACCTAGCCTCCCTGGCAACTATTTGAGGACTCTATTTTATTTAAAAACTTTCAGATCTAAGTATTTATTAAAACAACAAGCAAAATGAAAATAAAATGACATTCTAAGAATAGCACAACTCATGTGAAGAAGCAAAAACTTAGGCTCAACCGATACTAACCGATAATTGTTGAAGAAGAAAGGTGGGATGCCTACCGGGGCATCCCCAAGCTTAGATGCTTGAGACTTCTTGGAATATTAACTTGGGATGCCTTGGGCATCCCCAAGCTTGAGCTTTTGTGTCTCCTCAATTCTTCTCATATCACGGTTTTCCTAAATCTCAAAAGCTTCATCCACATAAAACTCAACAAGAACTCGTGAGATAAGTTAGTATAAACCAATGCAAAAACCTTATCATTCTCTACTGTAGAAAATCACTAAAATTATTATTCAACATTGCATACTAAATGCCTCTGCATATTTAATACTCTTATCCTCAGATAGAATCATTAAACAAGCAAACATATCTAGACAATGCAAACATAACAGCAATCTGCCAAAACAGTACAGTCTACAAAGAATGCAAGATTCAATACTTATTCAAATCCAAAAATTCTGAAAAAATACCACACTTCAGAAAATTTATCAGACCTTATTTTTCAAAAAAGTTTCATCAATTTATCACATTCTGACTTTTCTAGGGAATTTTTGCAACAGTGATAAACTTTTCTGTTTTGAAACAACAACATGTATACTTGCAAAATAAAGCATGGCAAAGGCTATTATAGCCACTTTTATTGAAATAAAAGGTGCAAAAAATTATTATAAATAACAACAAGCAAATCCTAACAAAATAAAATGATTCTCCAAGTAAAACACATATCATGTGACGAATGAAAACATAGCTCCAGTGAGGTTACTGATAATGTTGGAGACGAAAGAGGGGATGCCTTCCGGGGCATCCCCAAGCTTAGTTTCTTGGATCTTCCTTGAATATTACCTTGGGGTTGCCTTGGGAATCCCCAAGCTTAGGGTATTGTCACTCCTTATTCTTCTCATATCGATATCTCATCCAAAACTTGAAAACTTCAATCACACGAAACTTAACTGAACTTCGTGAGATAGATTAGTATGATAAAGAGCAAACCATTTCACTTTTGGTACTGTCAAAGACAAGATTCATAATTTTTTCCACACAATTCCTTCTGTAGAATATCATTTCCACAATTTATATTGAGCAATATAAGCCATAGAAATAAGGAAACAAGCGAATTATGCATTGAAAACATAATCTGTCAAAAACAGAACAGTCTATAGTAATCTGTAATCAAACCATACTTCTGCTACTCCAAAAATTATGAAAACAAATGACTACGTGAGAAATTTGTATATTAATATTTTGCAAAAAGTATCAACTTAAAATCACTCTTCTGTTAAAAATGAGAGCTATTTTTGTGAGCGCAGAAGTTTCTGTTTTTCAGCAAGATCAAATCAACTATCACCCAACATGATCCCGAAGGCTTTACTTGGCACTTTATTGAAACAAAAGCAATAAAACATGATTACTACAGTAGCCTAATCATGCGAACACACAATAGGTAAAAGTGTTGGGGTGCCTCCCAACAAGCACTTTTCTTTAATGCCTTTTTAGTAGGCATGGTGATTTCAATGATGCTCACATAAAAGATAAGGATTGAAACACAAAGAGAGCATCATGAAGCATATGACTAGCACATTAAAGTCTAACCAACTTCCTATGCATAGGGATTTTGTGAGAAAACAACTTATGGGAGCAAGAATCAACTAGCATAGGAAGGCAAAACAAGCATAACTTCAAAACTTTCAACACGTAGAGAGGAAACTTGATATTATTGAGATATGTAAAAGCATATGTTCCTCTCTCATAATAATTTTCAGTAGCATCATGAAGAAATTCAACAATATAACCATCACATAAAGCATTCTTTTCATGACACATAAGCGTAGCAATTTTGTTACTCTCCACATAAGCAAATTTATTCTCATGAATAATGGTGGGAGCAAACTCAACAAAATAACTATCATGAGATTGAAAATAAAAATCATGATGACAAGTTTCATGGGTATAATTATTCAATATAGCATACATGTCATCACCATAATCATCATAGATAGCGACCTTGTTCTCATAGTCTATTGAAGCCTCAACCAAAATGGTGGATTCATCATTAAATAAAGTCATGACCTCTCCGAATCCACTTTCATCATTATAATCATCATAGATAGGAGGCATGCAATCATTATAACAAATTTGCACATCAAATCTTGGGGGACTAAAAATATCATCTTCATCAAACATAGCAACCCCAAGCTTGTGGCTTTGCATATCATTAGCATGATGGATATTCAAAGAGTTCATGCCAAAAACATTGCAATCATGCTCATCATTCAAAGATTCTATGCCAAACATTTTGTAGCATTCTTCTTCTAACAATTGAGCACAACTTTTCGATCCTTCAATTTAAAGAAAGATACTATAAACATGATCAATAATATGATGCAACCTTAATTCCATTTTTATGTAGTTTTCTTTTATAAAACAAACTACTGATAAAACAAGAAACTATAAGATTCGATTGCAAGATCTAAAGATATACCTTCAAGCACTCACCTCCCCGGCAATGGCGCCAGAAAAGAGATTGATGTCTACTATGTAACTTTATTCTTGTAGACACGTGTTGGGACTCCAAGCGCAGAGTTTTGTAGGACAGTAGCAATTTTCCCTCAAGTGGATGACCTAAGGTTTATAAATCCGTGAGAGGTGTAGGATGAAGATGGTCCCTCTCAAACGACCCTGCAACCAAATACAAGAAATCTCTTGTGTCCCCAACACACCCAATACAATGGCAAATTGTATAGGTGCACTAGTTCGGCGAAGAGATGGTGATAAAAGTGTAATGTGGATGGTAGAAATATATTTTTGTAACCTGAATAAACAAAAACAGCAAGGTAGAAAATAGTAAACAGGCACAAAAACAGAATTGCAATGATGGAAAATGAGGCCTAGGGTTCGTACTTTTGCTAGTGCAATCTCTCAACAGTGCTAATAAAATTGGATCATATGACCATCCCTCAAAGTGCGATGAAGAATCACTCCAAAGTTCCTATCTAGCAGAGAACATAAGACAGAATTGTTTGTAGGGTACGAAACCACCTCAAAGCTATTCTTTCCGTTCGATCTATTCAAGAGTTCTTACTAAAATAACACAAAGCTATTCTTTCTGTTCGATCTATCCTAGAGTTCGTACTAAAATAACACCAAAAAAAATTAGATTCATAATATTCAATCCAACATAAAGAACTTCAAAGAGTGCCCCAAGATTTCTACCGCAGAAACAAAGACAAGAACGTGCATCAACCCCTACGCATAGATTACCCCAATGTCACCTCTGGAATCCGCGAGTTGAGTGCCAAAACATATATCAAGTGAATCAATACGATACCCCATTGTCACCACGAGTATTCAATTGCAAGACATATATGAAGTGTTATCAAATCCGTAAAAGTATTCTATTCGGTAACAATGAAATCTCAAAGGGAAAAACTCAATTCATCACAACAAGATAGAGAGGGGAAATGTAACGCCCCGGATTCGATGCGCCAGGTGTTCGCCAGTTATTCGCCATCGTTGCCATGTCATTTGCTGGCGTGTTGCATTTTATCATGTCATCATGTGCATTTCATTTTGCATACGTGTTCGTCTCATGCATCCGAGCATTTTCCCCGTTGTCCGTTTTGCAATTCGGCGTTCCTATGTCATCCTGCGTCCCCTTCTTGCCTCTCTTCGTGAGCGGGTGTTAAACGTTCTCGGAATGGCCCGAGGCTTGCCAAGTGGCATTGGTATACCACCGGTAGACCGCCTGTCAAGTTTCGTGCCATTTGGAGGTCGTTTGGTACTCCAACGGTTAACCACATAGCCCGAAACCCCCTTTCTCTTTGCAGCCCAACACCCTTCCAAAGTGGCCCAAAACCCAGCTAACTCCCCTCCATGCTCTCGGTCGTTCGATCACGATCGTGTGGGTGAAAACTGCTCCTCATTTGGACTCTCCTAGCTCCCTCTAC
>NC_041387.1:232452618-232490515 GCF_002162155.2 Triticum dicoccoides | reverse complement strand
TGCCTCCTCGCCGGATCTTCGCCGCCCCGCCAGTTCCGCCCTCCTCCGACCACCGCCGAGCTCGCCGCGGCCTCCGGCCGCCTCCTTCGCCTCCGGTGGCTGCCGCCGTCGTCTGCTGGCCGCCGCCGCGTCCAGATCGATCGGGAGGAGCCCGATCACCTCCGTTGACCGAACCCCAGTGCCCGCATGGGCTCCGGCCCAGTTCCGCTATGGCCTGTCTTCCTCTGCGAGTTGGGCCTCGACCCGCTATGGTGAGCCCAGCCCCAAGTCTGCCTACGTAACGCCCGGTCGTCGTTTAGACTATATAGCGCTCGTTGGTTTTTTTTCAGGAAACTGCTAAGTCCCTGTATTTTGCAATAATCATGCCCTATTCATCGCATCATATCTCTGCATCCGTAGCTCCGTTTCGTGCGTGTAATATGTCAAATTGTTCACCTCGACGAGTACATCATTTTGTTCCATTGCACCATATTCATTTGAGCTCATCTTGATGCCTGAATCATCGTTGTAAGAGTGCTTCATGATGTTTTCTGCTGTCTGTTACCAGAACGAGCTCTTTTGTCATTTTTGCCATGATTGATGTATGCATCCTATGAGGTTGATGTCTACATGTGTTTTGATCTTTGCCATGTCTTCTTTACAGTGGTGTATGCCATATATTTTTGTGATCAATGTGGTGACTAGCACAAGCATGCAAACTAGGCTTCGTGATATTGCTGATTTTACTCCCTGTTCTGCTGTTATTTTGATGCCATGTAAACTTGATGCTACAGAGAGATCCATGCATATTTTGAGATACTTCATTAAGGGTGTTTTGAACATGAGGTTGTTGTCTATCCATTCATGCCCTTGATTGCAATTATGGAGTAACCTAGCATGTCATTTTCGTGCTCTACTTTTGCTTCAAAATGTTTCCTGGCAGATTGTTTACATGTTATTCAATTTAGCCAAGGTTGTTATAGTTGATCCGTGCATGCTATGGACTTGTTCTTGCCTTGGTTGGTTACACAAACATGTCTTCTTGATGATGCTATGCTTATCTTGTCATGCAATGACTTGTGGAGAGTGTATCGAGCTTGTTAAGTAGTGTACATGATGTTGCTGTTTTGCTAGGCTGAATCTGTTATTTCGTGATGCTATATAAACATGTTGCTACTAATCATTCTATGCATAATCTGGAGATATTCTATAAACATGTTTTGATCTATATGTCATCCTCTATCCATCCATGCCCCTGGTAGCATTTATAGCTTGCTGTAGCTTGTTCATAGCTTGCTCCAAAGTTGCTTCATAATGTTGCTGTCAGCCTGTTAACATTAAGTTCAGTTGTTTCCATGTGTTTTCCTAGTGATCCATGCACCCTATGACCTTTTTATTGCCATGCTTAGCTTCACAAACATGTCTTCTTACTGTTGGGTGCCTTTCCATGCCATGTATTGCTCTGTAGTGAGTGGTACAAGCTCATTAACATGCCTTCATAATTCTGTTTCTGCCATGTATGAATCTGTAATTTAACTTGCTATGTTTACGTGGGTGCCATCATATTTTCTGATCCTTTTTGGCTTATGGTCAGTAAGGGACTTTTGATTATGAATTTAGTAGGTTCATGCCATGCCTTTGTTTGCCATGATAAGTTCCTGTAACATGTTGTTCGGTAGCTCTAAACATTGCAACCTGATGTTAATTTCTGCAAAGTCTGAATTGTTATTACTTGCAATCTTACCATGTGTGTTTGAGCATGTTTTAGTGATTTCTGGAGATAGCTCAGTGTTCATGTTTTGTAATGCTTTACCTGTACATCATGTCCATGCCTTTTGTTCTCATGTTGGGGTGCTGTAGCATGTTGTTTTAATGCTTGCAATATGCCTAGTTGCTGTTTTGGACAGCTTGTCCTTTAAACTTGTATAGAGTGTGTGCGTTGAACCGTTGCTCCGTTTTGAGTGTGCTCTATATGAAACTTGCTTGGAATTGCATGTAGTTTCATATTATCATGTTGCATCCTTGTTTTGGTGTGTTTGCTTGATGTTTGTATGCATTTTGCATCAATGCCATGTTTGACTTGTTTTGCTCATATCTTCTAGGCCGTAACTCCGAACTAAATGAACTTTATATGTAACTTGACTAGAATCTCGTGTAGATCATCCTTGTGCATCTTAACTTGATGTTTAACTACTTGAACATAAGGTTTATTCAGATCTGGACCAATTTCGAAATTTGCATATGAGGACTTACCGGAATTGTTATATGTTGTTCTCGGCCTCATTTAAACTTGCCTTGATGTGTTGCTCTTGTTTGCATCATCTCTTGCCATGAGTAGCTTCATCTAGATTTGTCATGCATCATGCTTGTTGTGCATCATGTCATGTTCATGTGTGGTGTGTTTACTATGTTGTGTGCTTCTTCTTGTTAGTTCCTGTTTCGTTGCGATCATGAGGATTCGTTCGTCTTCGGTTGGTTCGGCTTCATCCATTCATCTTCTTCATGGACTCATTCTTCTTCCTTGCGGGATTTCAGGCAAGATGACCGCTACCCTGGATCTCACTACTATCATTGCTATGCTAGTTGCTTCGTTCTATCGCTATGCTGCGTTACCTATCTGTTGCTCTTCAAGCCATCCCAAATTGCCATGAACCTCTAACCTTTGACACCTTTCCCATGCAAACCGTTGTTTGGCTATGTTACCGCTTTTGCTCAGCCCCTCTTATAGCGTTGCTAGTTACAGGTGAAGTTGAAAATTGCTCCATGGTGGACAGGATTTTGGTTGGGATATCACAATATCTCTTATATTATTAATGCATCTATATACTTGGTAAAGGGTGGAAGACTCGACCTTTTGCCTAGTGTTTTGTTCCACTCTTGCCGCCCTAGTTTCCGTCATACCGGTGTTATGTTCCCGGATTTTGCGTTCCTTACGCGGTCGGGTGATTTATGGGACCCCCTCGACAGTTCTCTTTGAATAAAACTCCTCCAGCAAGGCCCAACCTTGGTTTTACCATTTGCCTCACCACCACCTACCCCTTTCCCTTGGGTCGGCCAACCCGAGGGTCATCTTTATTTTAGCCCCCCCGGGCCAGTGCTTGTCTAAGTGTTGGTCCGAACTAGAGCACCACACGGGGCCATCCCTTGGCAACTTGGGTTACGTCGGTTCCTGTACGCTTCGCTCATCCGGTGTGCCCTGAGAACGAGATATGTGCAGCTCCTATCGGGATTTGTCAGCGCATCGGGCGGCTTTGCTGGTCTTGTTTTACCATTGTCAAAATGTCTTATAAACCGGGATTTCGAGTCTGATCGGGTCTTCCTGGGAGAAGTTCTATTCCTTCGTTGATCGCGAGAGCTTGTCATGGGCTAAGTTGGGACACCCCTGCAGGGTATAATCTTTCGAAAGCCATGCCTGCGGTTATAGGCAGATGGGAATTTGTTAATGTCCGGTTGTAGATAACTTGACACCAGATCCGAATTAAAACGCATCAACCGCGTGTGTAGCCGTGATGGTCTCTTCTCTGTGGAGTCCGGGAAGTGAACACGGTTTCTGTGTTATGTTTGACGTAAGTAGGAGTTCAGGATCACTTCTTGATCATTGCTAGCTTCACGACCGTTCCTTTTGCTCTCTTCTCGCTCTTATTTGCGTATGTTAGCCACCATATATGCTTAGTCACTGCTGCAGCCTCACCACTTTACCCCTTCCTTTCCCTTTAAGCTTTGCTAGTCTTGATACCCATGGTAATGGGATTGCTGAGTCCTCGTGGCTCACAGATTACTACAACAACAGTTGCAGGTACAGGTTTTGCGATGATCTTGACGCGAGAGCGATGCTTGCTTGTGTTGAGTTGTTCTTCTACTTCTTCGATCAGGGGATAGGTTCCAGGTCGGCAGCCTGGGCTAGCAGGGTGGATGTCGTTTGAGTTTCTGTTTGTGATTCATCCGTAGTCGGATGATGCTCTTATGTATTGTGATGTTGTATTTGTGTGGCATTGTATGCCTCTTGTATGTATCCCCATGTATTATGTAATGTTGATGTAATGATATCCACCTTGCAAAAGCGTTTCAATACGCGGGTCTATCCTTGGTGGGACCTTTGAGTTCCTTTTGGATAGGGTCGCATATTGGGCGTGACAGGAAAACACCATATGATCTGACTACATTAACAAAGCCCGCGATACATCAAGATCATGACATCTCAAGAACACGAGAGAGAGAGAGAGAGAGATATTAAACACATAGCTACTGGTACAAACCCTCAGCCCCGACGGTGGACTACTCCCTCCTCATTGTGGTGGCCGCCGGGATGATGAAGATGGTCACTGGTGATGATTCCCCCCTCCGATAGGGTGCCGAAATGGGGTCTAGATTGGATCTCGTGGATACAGAAGCCTTGCGGCGGCGGAACTTCTGATCTAGGGCTACCCCCAAGGGTTTTGGAATATTTGGGATTTTATAGGGTAAAGAGGCGGTCTGGGGGGCACCCGAGGTGGGCAGCACCCACCAGGGCGCGCCTGGGCCTCCTGGCGCGTCTTGGTGGGTGATGCTGCCCTCGAGCAGCCCCCAGGTGCTTCCTTGGCCCACTGGCTTTGTTTTGGCCCAAAAAAAATCCTCCAGGAGTTTCGTTGCATTTGGACTCCGTTTGATTTGATTTCCCGCGATGTAAAAAACAAGCAAAAATAATCAACTGAGATTGGGCACTTGGTCTATAGGTTGGTCCCAAAAAATGATATAAAGTTGCTATAAAATGATTGTAAAACATCCAAGAATGATGATAAAACAACATGAATACTTCATAAATTATAGATACGTTGGAGACGTGTCATTACATATAAGGGTGATGATGGACACTCGAGTGCAATAATTAATTCTGCGCTCTACAGGGCACATAGTTAAAGAAACCAATTGTGTGCAATAATCTCGAAGACCGCGGTCGAGTTAGCCATACAGATCATGTGCTATGAAATCAACAAGGGAAACAGATTCGAGAATGGTAAATAAAACCTAAGTCCATTGCATATTAAGGTCAAAATAGTGCTACCAATATACGAGTCTCATACGATGCCATTTCAACGATTGTACCACAAAAGCTCAAAATATTACAAGGCTCAAATTCTAGAGTTATATGGCTCAAATTCAAAAATTACAAGGTTCAAACTAATATTAGAGATGAAATTCAGCTCATTAGCTGCAAATGATCTGCTGAACATGGATATCAGAGAGGTTCAAACTAATATTACCACTCGTAGGTCTGGTTTCGAAACCTCATATTTTTTGCAAAGGGGTTAGCCACTGAGAAGTCATGTATGGGGTTGACATGATGACTTCCGATTACTCTGTCATCTGAAGTTCCAAAATGAAATTCTGCATTTTTGGAGCCCATTCCATTCTATCGGAGCCGCCGGAGCTGATCAACAAACCATTCATTTTTGTGAAATAAATGTAGGGCAAACCTCATTACCTTCAGCACCCTTGCTCTAACAACAAAGAACCTGGCGAATGTAATCTCCGATAAGGTCCCTCGGTAGGAGTTCAAAGTAATTTCTGAGGGATGCAGATCTAGGCATTTGATGTGATTGTTATATTCTATCACATTATCCACCACCGGGCCTAATCTTATCTGCAAAAGAAGAAAACGTGTTAGCGCCTACATGTAGTTTTGAACACTACTACATGCCTATTTGGTTTGCAGGATTTGTAAAATGCACTAACATGCCATCTTTGATCCGACATGATCAACATGTGCATTTGATTACAATAGAAAAATGTAGCTTTCTTCACAAGAGGTTGGAGTGGATGAAAAGTTCCCTAAGAAAACTAGTACATATGAATCCAAAGGAGAAATGCTTAGGGATTGTTTGGGAGGTAGACGACAACGATCTCGAGGTGCTTCAGTTGTGGTAGAATAAGAGCGAGCGCGTCATTAAGGGGGAGGGGGGAATGGCAGTTCCTGAACTTGGCGACGCGCAGCATGGGCACGAAGCGGAGCGCGAACGTTGGAAGCAAGTGCATATACCCTCATCAAAAGTTAGCTCCTCGAGCTGATCTAGGGCGTGGGATCAGAATCAGTCATCAAGCTTGGCTCGATCCTTGCCGTTAGAACAGAACTTGCCCATGCTAAGGCCTCTTGTTGGGCCAGGGTGACTACCGAGGATCTTGGAGAACGCATCCAAGATTTTGTAATAGCCATGGCAGAGCTCGTGGGTGTCGATGAGGTCGAGAGTGGTGGAATTCCATAGGGGGCGCCACCACCAGGAATGGACGGTTGTCCGCACCCCATATTTGATTGGGAGGAGGGATATGATGTCTATCAACATATCATCGAGGAGGCTGCTGATGAAGTCTAGGCCTGCTGGAGTCGCTTGCGGTTCTTGCTCGACCCACATATGCTTGTTGGCAGCCCCGTTATCCACCTGCGGAGTCTCCTTGTCAGCGGCGCTTTGATACGTCTCCAACATATCTATAATTTTTGATTGTTCCATGCTATTATATTACCCGTTTTGGATGTTTATGGGCTTTACTTTACACTTTTATATCAGTTTTGGGACTAACCTACTAACTGGAGGCCCAACCCGAATTGCTGTTTTTTTGCCTGTTTCAGTGTTTCGAAGAAAAGGAATATCAAACGGAGTCCAAACAAGATGAAACCTTCGGGAGCGATCTTTTTGGAACAAATGCAAACCTGGAGACTTGGAGTGGAAGCCAAGCAACAAGCGAGGCGGCCACGAGGGTGCCCGGCGTGCCCCCTACAGGTGGGCACGCCCCCACCCTCGTGGGCCCCTCGAGCGTCCACCGACCTACTTGTTCCTCCTATATATACCCACATACCCCGAGAACATCAGAACAGACCATGAAAACCTAATTCGACCGCCGCAACCTTCTGTATTCGCGAGATCCCATCTTGGAGCCTTCGCCGGCGCTTCGCCGGATGGGGAATCAACCATGGAGGGCCTCTACATCATCTCCAAGGCCTCTCCGATGTGTTGTAAGTAGTTTACCACAGACCTTCGGGTCCATAGTTATTAGCTATATGGCTTCTTCTCTCTCTTTGAATCTCAATACAAAGTTCTCCTCGATCTTCTTGGAGATCTATTCGATGTAACTCTTTTTGCGGTGTGTTTGTCAAGATCCGATGAATTGTGGGTTTATGATCAAGTTTATATATGAGAAATATTTGAATCTCCTCTGAATTCTTTTATGTGTGATTAAGTTATCTTTTCAAGTCTCTTCGAATTATCAATTTGGTTTGGCCTACTAGATTGATCTTTCTTGTAATGGGAGAAGTGCTTAGCTTTGGGTTCAATCTTGCGGTGTCCTTTCCCAGTGACAGCAAGGGCAACAAGGCACGTATTGTATTGTTGCCAGGATAAAAAGATGGGGTTTATATCATATTGCATGAGTTTATCCCTCTACATCATGTCATCTTTCTTAATGCGTTACTCCGTTCTTTATGAACTTAATACTCTAGATGCTTGCTGGATAGCGGTCGATGTGTGGAGTAATCGTAGTAGATGCAGGCAGGAGTCGGTCTACTTGTCACGGACGTGATGCCTCTACACATGATCATGCCTAGATAATCTCATAATTATTCGCTTTTCTATCAATTGCTCGACAGTAATTTGTTCACCCACCGTAATACTTATGCTATCTTGTGGGAAGCCACTAGTGAAACATATGGTCCCCGGGTCTATCTTTTATCATATAAGTTTTCCATCTACTTTTATTTGCATCTTTACTTTTCAAATCTATATCATAAAAATACCAAAAATATTTACCTTATCATATTATCTCTATCAGATCTCACTTTCGCAAGTGGACGTGAAGGGATTGACAACCCCTTTATTGCGTTGGTTGTGAGGTTCTTGTTTGGTTGTGTAGGTGCGTGGGACTTTTGAGGAGCCTCCTACTGGATTGATACCTTGGTTCTCAAAAACTGAGGAAAATACTTACGCTACTATTGTTGCATCACCCTTTCCTCTTCAAGGAAAACCAACACAAGCTCAAGAAGTAGCAACAAGGATTTCTGGTGCCGTTGCCGGGGAGGTCTTCACTCAAGTCAAGACATACCAAGTACCCATCACAAACTCATCTCCCTCGCATTACATTATTTGCCATTTTCCTCCCGTTTTCCTCTCCCCCACTTCACAATTGCCGTTTTAATCGCCCTCTCTTTCCCAACCTCCTCTCTCTTTCGCTTGTCTTCTTGTGTGCCTGTTTGCCTTATGGCTTTTCCCAAGAACACCGACCTTCATCTTAGAAGGTTGGAAGAGATTGAATTGAACGTTAGAAGTTTTATGACATTACAATTTGAGCATAATAGTTTCTTCAGAAAAGAGCTTAAAGAACAAAAAAGCTTTATGGATTATATGAACAAAGAGCTTGATGATATGTCTAAGGTATTTTATGGTTTGAACTCTCAAATTACTCGTCTTGAAAAATCAATAGCCCAAATTTCTGATAAGCAAGCCACCTTGGTCAATAAGATGGCTGCCAAACCAGAAGGGTCAGGGGAAAATAATGATGAAGATCTAAAAGTTATTGATGTGTCCCCTATTAAATCTTTGTTTTGCAATATGAACCTTAATAATGATGGGACTGGTGATGAGTCAACTTTAGTTAAAAGGCGTCCCAATGATTCGGCGTTTTTAGGTCTTGATGCTAAATTTGGTAAAAGTGGGATTGGAGAGGTCAAGACTTTAAATAGCATTGAACCCACTATCTTGGATTTCAAGGAATTTAATTATGATAATTGTTCTTTAGTAGATTGTATTTCCTTGTTGCAATCCGTGTTGAATTCTCCTCATGCTTATAGTAAAAAAAAGCTTTTACCAAACATATCATTGATGCCTTGATGCAATCTTATGATGAAAAACTTAATTTGGAAGTTTCTATACCTAGAAAACTTTATGGTGAGTGGGAACCTACTATAAAGATTAAAATTAAAGATCATGAGTGTTATGCTTTGTGTGATTTGGGTGCTAGTGTTTCCACAATTCCGAAAACTTTATGTGATATTCTAGCTTTCCATGAATTTGATGATTGCTCTTTAAATTTGCACCTTGCGGATTCCACCATTAAGAAACCTACGGGAAGGATCAATGATGTTCTTATTGTTGCAAATAGGAATTATGTGCTCGTAGATTTTATCATTCTTGATATAGATTGCAATCTTTCATGTCCTATTATTCTTCGTAGACCTTTCCTTAGAACGATTGGTGCAATTATTGACACTACAAAAAAAAGACACATCCGTGACATTTTGGGCCGAACGAAATTTTTTCCTGTCATACTTATGACACTTCTACGACGATAATTGTGACAAAACCCGGTATCATCATAGATGTGGAGGGCTCCTACTTCTATGACAAAAAAATCATGACAAAAAATGGGCTTTTCGTCCGGGGCGGGCCGGAGAAACAGCTGCATGACATTCTTTGGGCCGTCCATGACGGAAACAACCATGGTAGAAGCGAGGGCGAGGAAAATTTCGGGGAGTTCCCAGTTACGGTGGGCCGAGCGATGCGCGTTTCTCTCGTACACGTATGCATGTGTGTGCGAGGCATTGGGCTCTAATTGAACCCGAGAGATGCGTCACCTAACTGAACTCGAGCGATTCCACTGCAGGCTACGCGTTACTGAACCCAAGCGATTGATCGATGGCTGTTATTTGAACCCGATTAAGCGATTCCTTCACTACTGCTACTAACTAAAGCCGATCGATGCTGCCTCTGGATGAACGGTGAGCGTTGCGGGGGGTTTGGATGAACAGTGAGCGGTGGGGGTGGATGAGCAGGACCCCGTGAGGTTGCCTCCACTATAAAAAAATACACTTCCGTGATGGTACGTGTTTGTCACAGTAGGTCACGTTTTTTGTCATGCAGGTACATCCATGACGATTTTATGATAGAATCAAGATAGTCATACCTGTGCTATCGTAGAAGTGTTGCATGACATTACCAAAATTATCATCATGGAAGTGTCCACTTCCATGATGATAAATCGCGCGTCACAGAACTGCTTTCATCAGGGGTGACCGACACATGGCATCCATCGTAACGGAACGCTGTTAAGCTATCGGGTCGGGTTTTGGATCCGATAAACCGTTAACAGCCCTGACCAATGAGGATTTTCCACGTGTAAAATCATCATTGGCTGGAGGAAACATGTGTCGGCTCATCGTTCGGACAGATGTCATCCACTCATTGGACAGAAGGCGCCTATGATACGTCAACACGTGGCACGTCCCAACAGAGGCCCATTCCTGTGAAAAGGCCGGCCCATTTGACTTGGTCAAAAGGTGGCGGGCCGGCTCATGGAAAGCCTGTTAACGGCCTGTTCGCATATAGCCCATTTACAGCCCGCTAACCCAAGGCCCGTTACGCCCTATCCGAATTAGGCCCAGTAGCGTCATCTGGGCCATCCAATATGATTCCAGCCCGTTTTCACTTCTGGCCCATGTATGGCCCATGACGTCTTTTCGTCCCATATGAGGCCCTTTCTAACTCTTGGCCCAATAACAGCCCATGGGGAAACTGGCCCATAATGAATAGTGTATCACTTTACACCCATTAACGGCCCGTGGTGAAACTGGCCGTAATGAACAGTGTATCACTTTATACCCATTAACGGCCCGTTATTCCGTTGGGCCATTTCCAGCCCATGTTATCTTTCGGCCTTCTCAGAGCCCATTAATTCTTGGGCTCATTTCCAGCATCCGTTTACTTACGGCCCGTTACTGTCATTTTCTGCTTGTGGGCCAAATTCAGCCCGTGGTTACAGTCGGCCCGTTTGTGGTCCGTTAATTCGTTGGGCCGTTTTCATAGCGTCATCAAATACAGGCTATTAACGACGGCCCATTATGGTCGGCCCATGAACGGACGATTCCAACTCTATCCCGTTTACGGCCATAATGCGGTCTATTATTGGACCATGTTTCGCCAATCGATCATACGGCCCATATAAGGCCCATTGATGATACGACTCGTAGAAGGCCCATTGTTTCTACGGCCCGTAGAAGGCCCACTGTTTCTATGGCCCGTAGAAGGCCCACTGTTTCTACGGCCCGTAGGAGGCCCAATGTCACTACAGTAAATATTAGCCGATGGTTATTGTGGCCTAGTTTTAAAAAATAGGTTATTGTGGCATAGTTTTAAAAAATAGGTTGTTGCAGCCACTAAGCAAACCGCGAAAAAAGAACTGCACTGACTACAAGCAAACAAATAAAAAATACAACAAGGAAATAAATAAGCAAGCAACTTATGCTAGGCTATCACGACTATTACACATATTACATCCACTGGGCATCAAAGTTCGCCACCAGTGCAAATATAGGGAGCAAAGCAGCATATAAACGCCGCAGCAAAACAAGTCCAGAACTGAAACCACTTCAGAAGAGTTCAAGAAACAATATCCTGGGTACCCATAATGCTAGCAAGATGCTTAGCAAGTTTATTAACTTTCTCTTGTTTGGCGCTTAAATCCTCCAGCGCTTGCTGTTGCACAAGAAAGTACGCATGTGAATTCTGTAGGGACTTCCTCAGTCCTTCGGCTTCTTGCCGCAGCACAGCTGACTGATGCCTTTTAGCTTGTAGCTGAGACTGAAGAAGCCGAAGTGATTCAGGCAGCGAGTTCGAAGCACTTGTGCCAGCGGTACTGGCCAGTAACTCGAACACTACATCAACACAGGACTGTGGGGTTTTCTCACTGTCTACAAGATCGTTTTTATCACCTTTCTTGGAGACCAACAGGGTTGTCTCACTATCTTGAACCTTATCTGCATTACTTTCTCTTCCATTGCATAGTGGGGTGCTCTTCTCCAATATTTTGTTTGCATAATACAAGAGAAACAAGTAGACACATCATAGATTTAGCTTGTAGTATACGAAACTCATTTTGGTAAACCGGTTCAGTAGTAAGGTGGACAGGATAACAACATGAAACAAACATATATCTATGTACTATGGTCATTGTATTGTCCATATCATTCTAGTTTATGTTCCCTAATCAAGATAGAGACACAATTCAACTCATATATTTTTAAGACACAGCAACATAGACAGAATATAAGTGTGAGAAACTACACAACATTAGCAGCACTTGTAATGTGCATCACATGAGAACATAACTGTTTATACAACTTAAACTGAAATCAACATAGATCAAGAAGTTAGAACAACAATCCAGTTAAAGAAATAGGTTTAAAACATACCAATTGCACCATTGGAGTTTCAATTGGATCCTTCAAATTCGAAAGTAGTTGGTATGAGTAAATACAGTGATGCAACAGCAAAGGAGTATGGAGCATAGCTACGAAATCTGACCTGAGAACATTTGCTCTTCTACTTTAAACGTGGAGTTTGCCTTAGCTGTGGTGGTCTTCGTGCTTTGGGCACTGCAGTAGCTTTACAAACTACTCGTGTGGGGGTACTCTGTGGTGGACATGGTGCTTTGTCAACTAGAATTGGGTTACTATCCGTTGGGGTTGCGGTTAGAGGGGTTGTAGCTGGTTCTCTGCCCAACTATGTAAGTGTGCAATCTGGAAGAGTCTCGATTATGTGTGGTGGGGCTAGTTTGTGGGCCAGTACAACCATGGTTCTATCTGCATCGATGGGTAGCACTGTCTTTTGTGAAGAACAGGTTTTTGCTCCCTTAGATACCGCCATCACCCCCTCCAATTCAAATGGCTGATAAACAAGAAAAGAAATTGAACGTACAGACATTGTATGATAGCCAGATGTGGTAATTCACATATATGTTGTCTAAGCAAAAAGGACAACATGACATAATTTCACATATATGATGCCTAACTAAACAGGATAGCATGACATAGTTTCAGATATATGATGGATAACTTAACAGGATATAATTACATAATTCAACATATGATGAGTACCTAAACATGATGACATGACAAAACTATATGATGTCTTTCTAAAATAGGTTCGGATGAAATAATTCACATACATGTTGTCTAAGTATACAGGATGGCATGATATAATTGACATAATTGATTCATATACTAAGCAACTGGCACTCACATGTATGATCTCTAAACTAAGCAGATGGAATTCAATATTGTGCATATGATGTCTAAACTAAGCAATGCAAGACACCATATGCATCATATGAGAAATATAAACATTGCAACTTAGAGCATACACATCAGGTGGGATATAGGACTGGTCATCTGTCTGTGAATCTTCCTCTGAGGAGTTCCTGTAACCATCGAGATATATGCTTCAACATGTACCAATGCCTGCTCTGAAGACCTTGTATTCACTCCAGATTTTTCCATAACCGGCTCAAATGGCTGATACACATGAAGAGTAGTTCAATATACACAGATTGTCGACAAATGGAATACGTAATGAAAAAAAAGATGGCATGAGATAATTCACATATATGATGCCTGGCTCCATGGTGGTGCATAATTCACATATATGATAACTGGCTGAAAAACATGGCATTGCATAATTCACATATCTAATATAGAAAGCAAACAGGAGGCACTCACACAAAGCATGTCTAATCTAAGCAGATGGCATGGCAATGCAAGACACTATATGCATGATATGAGCAACATAACCCAGCCAAGTTAGAGCATGCACCTCGGGGGGGGGGGGATACGACTGGTCATCTGTCTCTGAATCCTCCTCTGAGGAGCTATCTGTAACCAGCAAGAAATCTGCATCGACAGGTAGCACTGACTGCTCAGAAGACCTTGTTTTCACTCCAGATTTTCCCATGACCGACTCAAATGGCTGATGCATAGGAAGGGTAGATGAATGTATAAACATTGTTGACAAATGGAATACATTATGGAAAAAAATATGGCATGATACAATTCAGATATACCATGACTGGCTAAACAGGATGGCATTGCATGATTCATGTATATGATGCCTGGCTAAAGAAGATGGCATTGCATAATTCCCATATACTCCCTCCGTTCCTAAATATTTGTCTTTTTAAAGATTTCAAATGGACTACCACATACAGATGTATATAGACATATTTTAGAGTGTAGATTCACTCATTTTGTTCCGTATGTAGTCACTTGTTGAAATCTCTAAAAGCAAATATTTAGAAACCAAACAGGTGGCATTCACACAAAGCAAATCTAAACTAAGTTGATGACATATAAGATGTATAATGTAAGCAATGCAAGGCGTCATATGCATGATATGACCAACTTCACCATGCCAGGTTAGAGCAAACACCTCAGGTGGTAAACAAGCATGGTCGGCTCCTTCTGAATCCCCATCTGAACAATTATCTTCCTCTGGAATACAATCTAAAAATGCAGGAGGGGGGGGGGCACTTCGCCCACCATGGAGCAGCGTCTGCATGACATTATATTCCCACGCAACGGTCTTCTCTTTTTCTCTACATGTTCGGTACGATTGTGTACAATATCTGACATGCATAATAAAAAAATAGTTAGATTTTGTAAGTCCTAAGGGGTGCATGCAAAAATCAAGACTGATGGTAGCAAACGAGTGGATGGATCCAAAAGTAATGATAGCAAGTAGATTATAGCTTTAGTTTAAAAAAGATAGACAATGGATCATCTATTGTTTGTTGCCCACCAAACATGAACCACATAGAAGACCCCAGATGAACCAGATAGTAGACAGATACTATTCGTTGCTGGCTCGATATGAGACCCATGGACATTTCAAAACTCAATTTTGAATGATAAAGTAACAGGTAATAATAACCAATGTATAACGTAAGCAAACACGAAAGACCGCGACCTCTCTTCTAGAACTGTGTAGTCCTCAGGTTCATCTGCTCAGCCGATGATGGTAATGCAGTTGGCGTGGCTTCCGGCAATGGGGAAGATGATCTGAGGCAGCGAAAGAAAGTCTGCAGGGGGGATCTAACTGCAGTGAACACTTCTATCGATGGTGCACCTCAGGTGGGGTGCATGACGACACGGCAGGAGCAGGACATAACACACAAAGTTTTCTTTGACGCCTATCTAAAAATGAAGTAAATCCATAAGGCTCCTTAGAATTGGAGGATTCTATAAACGCAGGGACAGGAAAAACACAGGAATAGGATAGGAATGCACGTGCAAAACAGAGCATTTGGAAACATAGGATTTCAGTCAACCTGGGTGTTTGGTTCACATGAATTGGAAGAACACAGGAATGGAGAAACGTGGTCAAATTAAAGTCAAACCACATGAAAATGAAAAAAATAAGAATCTTATTATGCCAGTAATGCAATTAGGTCTGTTCTTCATGCATATTAATTTGAAAAGGACGTCCAAATGAATAAAATTCCTACGTTTTTTCTTCGAAAGAGACACTAAAGGAAAAAAATTCTCCAGTTTTGCTTTGCTCCACTCCTTCTAACAGATTTGCACGAATAGTAGTTCCATAGCAAAGGATCCCTGAGGGATCGACATGAATGCAGAGTAACAAAGTGATGCGATGAGTGTACAACCTCTTTGGCATAGCCTTGTGGACCTCAGCATCACTGGGTTGAACGTGGAGGATGGTGATGATGCTGGTGTGACTGCCGGAGGCGGGGAAGAAGATCCGAGGCCTCTGGAAATGGCGCCGAGGGTACTGCTCCGCTGTGATGGACAGTTTCGTTGTTGGAGCAGCTCCGGTAAGGTGTACGGCGACGAGGCTGAAGCAGGACAAGACAGACAATGTTAATATGAAGTGGGATCCTAATATCATCTACAATATATGATGTAAAATACATCACCAAAAAGTGCTAGATGTAAAACGCATCAGCCGTGCCACCGCCGCTCTGACAGATGTTGTAAGTACTATTCACCCTGAACTTAACTGAAGAAAATGAACTTTACAGTCGAAACTAAATTTTGCAGTCAAAACTGATTGAAATAGTAGCAGAGCATTGCAATAGATGTTTAGGGCGTTCGAGCACTAATAGCAGAGAAGCAGTGATCTAAATCAGCAGACGCTCGAGCAGGGAAGACACTAGTAGAGAGCAAGTCGCACAGTAGCATCGCGAGCGAGTGCTAAAGCAGCAACTGTTGTAGCTGCCGGAGGTCGTGCAGCAGCAGCAGTGCAAGCGAGAGCAAGAGCAGAGCAACATCACGAACGAAAGCAAGAGCAGTGTAGCAGCATGACCGACTGCAAGAGCAGAGCCGCATCGCGAGCGAGAGCCGGAGCAGCTGCACGTAGTGCCGTTGTGGAAGTTGCCGCCGAGGAAGCAACGACATGGGGGAGAGACGCCATGAATGATGTGGCCGGCGACGGCGCTGTCAATGGAGACCCGCCATGTCTGCTCGGTATTGAGCACCGGCAGCCCCGTGAGATCGAATAAAAGATAAAATGCAGCGGTGAGTGCAAAACCTCCTTGGTGGCGCCGAGTTGGCCTCAGCTTCATCGGAGGAATTGGTGAGGGTGCTGCGGTTCCGGTGGGGCAGGTCAAGACGACGTTGTGGGAATTGAGGTGGAACGATAGACGAGGCGAACGTTGGGGCAGCTCCTTGGAGGTGGAGGACGGGGCGGCTGATCCGGCGGGACGACGTGATCGACAACGGATCCTCATCCGGGTGGTGGATGAGGGACGGCGAGCTGTTGCGGTGGACGACGTAGTCGGGGAAGAGTCTCCGACTGGGCGGCGGTCGGGAGGCCGATGGAGGAGCGTGGGGTTTCGCGGGTTTTGGCGGCCTCGGTGTACGAATGGGGGGGGGCAAAGGGGGAGAGGGAGCCAAGCTTAGGGACGCGCTTGTCCAAAATGTAGGGTAAGTTACCAGCGTGCCCCCACCGGTTTTGACACCGCGACGTGGAGCTTCATTTCCGGCTGAGGGGTAGAAGGGGGATTTTGCGTGTCTGATCTGCGGGACTGATTTCGAATGAGCAGGGAGTTCTCGCGCGCATCGAAATTTCAGGATAACAGGGCATGGCATGGGTTGAAGAGGCGGGAGTTTCAAAGCAGGTGAGACAAAAGATACTTGAGCTTGAAAATTTCGGGATAACAAGGTGCGGATTCCTTGTTCGGCAGAACAAACTTAACGTGTAAAAAAACAATTCATACAAGACACAAGAGAGTCATGTCCCCTTTTACTATATTGCTATAGATGCCATTGAAAAAACTACAAGAAAAATGTAAAAAAAGTCGGGAGAACAAGATTACCCTGCACAGTACCAAATCGATTCGCGCTTCCCTCAACAACAACAAAAAACAAATCAATTCCCACCAAAATAAAGAGTAATGTCCCTTTTTATATGATTACAAATGCCAGGATCTCGAATTTCAATTTTTGAATCCACGTTATGTTGAATTCGAATATATCGTTAGGTGACCTTGCGGTTTATAATTGATGTAGTCGTACATTTTGATCCTTCATCATATATGAACATTTTACTCTACCACGTGAACATATATATTGTCGTCTACCATATGGACTAAATTTGAATCAATTTTCCTTATTTTAATACGATTGTTGTCAAGTTATACAATAATTTAAATATTATCTTGATAACAAAAAACATGCATATAGCAGTAATCATATTTCACTATGAACTACATGTACCATACGCTCTCCAATTCAAATATTTGTATCCATTTTATGTTGAATTCAAATCGTAGTACATTATTGGTCTAGGTAGCGAGTTGTTCGGGATAATCTAAACCCTGTTCTCATATGTATAATTTTTGGCTGAGTTGGGACAAGTTTTGGTATAAGTTTCTTGCAAAACCGGAGATTCTCTCAACAAGCCTCGTGGTTCCGAGAGGGAATGTGTCACCTTTGTGTGTGAAATGATATACGCTGCCTCCCCCCTGATTTCCTTTACAGAGGCAACATAGAACTATATGAGTGCCGTGTTAAATTTTGGAATTATTTTGGGTTCGTATGGCCTTTTTATATATTAATTGAGTTTATGGACTTTTAATGTGCATAATCTAAATATGAACTGCATGCACATGATCCGGTGCACCAAAGTTGGTTGAAAAATCACATGTGTGTCCTTGGTTGAATTTCTAGGTCCCATGGAAGAAATGAGAATCAAATTCAAACATCTGGGCATCGTGACACGGCCGAGAACATCGAGAAACTTAGATTTTAGATTCATGTAAATCAAAAACTCATCTGGAAATCATGAAACTTGGCATGGTGTCATCTCATGGCACTAACATGTTGTGGTAAACAATTGGGCCGATTTGGAAGCTCGTGGTTCTAAGAGGGAACATGCCACCTTTGAGTGTGAAACGATATACGCTACCCCCTTGAGTTTCTTAACAAAGGCAAATAGAACTATATGAGTGCCCTGTTAAATTTTGGAATTATTCCGGGTTCGTTTGTCGTTTTTATACATTAATTGAGTTTCTGGTCATTTAATGTGCATAAGTCAAATTTGAACTACAAGCACATGCTCTCATGCACCAAAGTTGGTTGAAAATCACATTTGTGTCCTCGGGTGAATTTCTAGGTCCCATGCAAGAAATGAGAATAAAATTCAAACATCCGGGCATCATCGCGCGACCGAGAACATTGAGAAACTTGGTTTTAAAATTCTTTTAAATCCAAAACACGTCTAAAAATCATGAAACTTGGCATGGGTGTCATGTCATGGTACTACCATGTTGTGGTAATTTTTTTGCCGAATAGGAACAAATTTTGGTATAAGCTTCTTGCAAACTGAAGCTTCTCTCAAGAAGGCTCATGGTTCTGAGAGGGAACGTGTCACCTTTGAGTGCGAAGTGATATACGATGTCCCCCCTTGGGTTTATTTTCAAAGGTCACATAGAACTACATGAGTGCCCTGTTAAATTTTGGAATTATTCCGGCTTCGTTTGGCCTTATTTACACATTAATTGAGTTTTTGGTCAATGTGCATAATTCAAATTTGAACTACAAGCACATGCTCCCGTGCACCAAAGTTGGTTGAAAAATCACATTTGTGTCCTCGGGTGTGTCGGCGTTCTGGGAACGGGGGTACCCAGACTTGCCTGCCTGCGGCCTGCGGCGTGGCCCGAGGAGTGGCCCAGTACGACCCATCTTCATCAACACGTGCTCAAGACCCTCGCGAGGGGCAAGCCTCGCGGGGCGGACGATAGGAGGCTTCCTCGGGCACGGCCTCGTCAGGCTGGCTCGCGAGGAGGCGAAGAGATCAAGGCAGGGTACCTCACGAGGTGCCCATGATGCAAGCCATGACGACCAAGGCCAGGCGGGCGCCGGCCTGCGCAAAGTCCTTGTTTCCCCTTTGGTGCAAAGGGGGCAAGCGCAGGCAAGGGTATCAAGCAAAGGAAACCATTTCGGTGCAACAAGACCAAGACCAGCAGGACGGCAGAGCGGAGGTCATCGTGGAGCCAAAGCCAGTGTCATCGTCAGGGTCTTTGGCAGGCGAGGACCAACTTTAGTCAGGATAAGTGTACTAAATGTTCCCCTTCAAAATGGCCAATTGTTGGCGCCCTTCCCGCTCAATATTTGGGAAGAGGCCCGGGGCCTTCGGCTATAAATAGGACTAGCCACCCAAAGGAAAGGGAGAGGAGATCCGCATCTGGGAGAGAGAGAGGCAACTGAACTCCCCCTAGCAGTTCATCACACTAGCCAAGAATAGACCCTCGCGAGGCTGTTCTTCCCTTGTACTGTTCCACATCAGCCCCAGAGGCAATCCACCACACCCAAACTGGAGTAGGGTATTACACCACAATGGTGGCCTGAACTAGTATAAATCTCGTGTCCCTTGTGTTGTTCTTTCTGTAGTTTAGATCCTGGCGAGGCGGTGAGACATGGGTAGGCTAGAGGTGTGATCTCCACGTGCACCCTATTGTTCGAACCTCAAGGGTCTGCCGGAACCCGAAATCTAACATTTGGCGCGCCAGGTAGGGGTGTGCCGGAATCTGCCTTCTGTCGCCTCGTGTTTCGCCGCCCGTCCCATCCATGTCAGACGCACGTCCTGCCCGCGCCGAGCGCCGGGCCGCTCTCGCCACTCGCGTCGCCCAGACGGCCCCCGTCGGCGGGTGCCCCCGCCGTTCCCCGTCGCCTGCCGTCAACGCCGCCACCGGCCCGGAGGGGAACGAGCAGCAGGCGTCGTCCCTGCATCCTTTAGTGCGGCGAGAAGGCCGTACGGCCACCACGTGGCTGACTCCGGCTGGCTCCTCGTTCCACGCCCGTCGCGCTCCTGCGGATGCGCACGCTGCGCTGCTCCTGGCGCAGGAGCTCCTGCACTACCGTCCCGTCGACGACCTCTACGACGATTGGCTCGCATGCATCACCGAGCTCGTCAGCGCCGCTGGGTGCTCCCCTACACCATCCCTCTCATTGCACCGCGCCTTGCCCTGCGCGGGCGACGAAGCTCCGGGGGTGCCTCAGCTGCCTCCCCCTCAAGAAAGCGCCTTGGCCCCAAGGCGCGTGGCCCCGGGGCGGAACCCACTCCGTCCGGCACCAGCACAGCAAGAGAAGAGCTGCCAAGAGATCCCTCGTCCCCAAGAAGCCGCCCGTGTGCTCCCCGCACCGGCCCGGCACGAACGCGCACCCGCTCCAGCTCATCAAGACCCCCCGCTGCACCTGGCTGCAGCGCACAGAGACCCGCAAGATCAACCTCTCCGTCACCAAAGGGCTCCTGCGGCCACTGCAGGCTGCCGTGCCTTCTCCACCGAGCTGTGCAGCGTGGCTTGGCCGGGCAAGTTCAAGCCAAACCTTCTCCCGTGCTACGATGGCACGGCTGACCCTGCTGAGTTCCTCCATCTCTAAGAGCTGGGCATCGAAGCCGCCAATGGGGACGAGAAGGTCATGGCGAATTGGTTCCCCATGGCGCTCAAGGACTGGGCCCGCACCTGGCTCCTAAACCTGGCTCCTGGCACGATATCCTCCTGGGACGAGATGCGCACCCGATTCATCACCAACTTTGAAGGCACCCGCGACCGGCCCCCGGCCATGAGCGACCTGCGCCGCATGAATCAGCAGCCGGGAGAGACCCTGCAGAAGTTCATCCAGCGCTTCAACAGCGCTCGCCTTAAGATCCCCAAGGTGTCTGAGGAGGCCATCATCTCAGCCTTCTCCGATGGCGTGCGTGACGTCAATATGAAGGAGGACCTCGCGATCCATGAAGACATGTGCACCTCCCTGGAGCTATTCAATCTGGCCACCAAGTCCGCTAGGGCTGAGGAAGGGCGCCTTTCCCTCCTCGAGCTGCCAGCTACTGACCCAGAAGAGAAGAATCCCAAGGCCAAGGACGTGAAGCGCAAGGGGGCTGCCGTGCTTGCAGCAGAGCCAGACACCAAGCAAGGCAGGGATCAGCCTGAGTCATCCAAGGGCAGCGGGTACTGCATGTACCACGACCTCCACACCCACAACACCAACGAATGCCAAGAGCTCAGGGCTGTACGAGACGTGCGTGCCGGCCGACGCCCCGAGCGCAGCGACAGGGGCTATGGCCGAGGAGGAGGAAGAGGTGGAGGACGATGGGAAGACCGTGGCCCTCGCCAAGGGTGGCGTGACCGACCTCGCGAGGACCGCTGGCAGGACCAGCCTCGTGAGGGAGGTTGGAGGGACCCACCTCGCGAGGGGGGTTGGAGGGATCAGCCTCGCGAGGATCTCCCACTAGGCAATGCGGGCCTCCCTCCTCTGCCACCACAGCCAAGGAGGAATGAAGACCATCACCAGGACGAGGGGGCTGGAGGCTTCCAGGAGCCACGCGTAATCGCTTGCATGTTGGGCGGCGCACAAGCCCCGGCCTCTCAGTGCATCTTCAAGCAGTTTGCTCGCGAAGTGAACGCAGTCCTCCCCAAGCTTGAGGACACACGCCCCCTCAGGTGGTCAGCATGTGCTATCACGTTCAGCTCAGTGGATCAGCTCAAGTGCGCGGCCACAGCAGGAGTCCTCCTAATGCTTTGTTCCCCAATCATCAGCAATGTGCAAGTCACCAGGACCCTCATCGATGGCGTAGCAGGGCTCAATGTCCTATCCGTCGAGACGTTCAACAATCTCCAAGTGCCATACAATCAGCTGCAGCCAACCAAGCCTTTCTCAGGAGTCACTGATAGGGTAGGTCCGTCTTCCTATTACCTTCAGGAAGCGCGACAACTACCGCACCGAGCTCATTAACTTCGACGTCGCCCACATCCGCCTGCCGTACAATACCATCCTCGGGTACCCAGCCCTGGCCAAGTTCATGGCTGTGACCCATCATGGCTACAACGTCCTCAAGATGCCAGGAAGAGGTGGAGTCATCACTGTGCCTTGTGAAGAGAGAGACGCTGTGTGTTCTTTGGAACGTGCTTTCCAAGCCGCATCGATTGAAGACCCAGATCACCGGAACGGGAGGCCTCCCGAGGCTGCTCCTAAGAAGAAGAAGACATCGCCTGGCCCGACCCCTCGGGAGGCAGGACCCTCAGGATCCGCGCCTGTTCAAGGGGCACCTCCTTCTGTCGCATAGGAAGGCGCGCCCGGCGCCCTCCTCAAGCAGGGCTCGGGGGCTCTCTTCTGGAGGGCCATCGACTTTGCTAAGATCACGAGGGAGGCGCTCGGGCACCACTTGGAGGCGTGCTTCAACGCATGTTTCCCTCAGGAAGGAGCAAGGCAAGGAGGGCCAAACCCTCAGGAGTTCGTCAGCGAGATCATTCAGGAGCTGCAGGAGTCAAGAGTCATGAGTGGCAGCCGCCGCTTGCCCGCCGTAGCTCCCCATCCAGGCGAGGATGGTGGGCTGCGCGTCTGCATCGACATACCAGGACTCAACCGAGCCGCCTCTCAGGAGCGCCTCTGGCCCTCACGCGTGGGGTTCTATGAAGGCCCACCCCACAGCTATGTTTGCATGCCTTACGGCCTGCCGAACGCGGTTGCTGTGCGTCAGCGCCTCATGAGGGGCATCTTGGAGGATCAGGCGGTCAGGCATTCCGCAGTCCTAGCAAAGATGGAGATGGTTCGCGAGGAGCCGCCAGCGCCTCCAGAGCCTCCTGAGGCCCCTGGGCCTGGGGGCTCGTGAAGATCGTCTCCCGCAGCGCATGTCGTCCGCTACTTCAGCATCCCTCCATCTTCAGCATCATCAGGTGACATCCTTCGAGTTTCATTTTCAGCTGGGAGCGCCCCCCTGGGCTGCATCATTCCCAGGCCGCGTGGGTCCATCCCTGCGGCATGTATCCCTTTAGTTCATGTTTTCAGCTTACTTTATCGGGGGCGCCCCTCGGGCTGCATTATCCCCAAGCTACCCGGGCCAGACCCGGTGGCATGTATCCCTCTCGCGTTTATTTGGTTCGTGCGTTTGACCCATCAGGATCGTTGTTTGATGCCTGCCTATGGCACCCTTCTTTCTTCATGTCGGCTGCTTGCACGTTAAAGGGGGGGTACCTGAGCATCGTGACTCATGGGCTCCTACTAGCTCTCCAGCCCTCACCCTCTGGCCTTGTCCACAGCATCGCAACCTGGCATACCAGCGATGGCTGAGCCCGCTCGAGGGCCGGAACCCAAGGACGTAGAGCACCGACATCTAACCAGATTCGCAGGAACACATTACAAGTAAAGGGCCAGAGCCAGGCGCAACCCGCCTTGAGGTAGGGCCCCGTGAGTCCCGCGCTGGCTCACGGGTGCCCAGATACACCTCGCCAGGCCCTACCGTGTAATCCACGTGTCAAGGCGGGCTGTACACGCCGCGGGGGCTCCTCCTGGAGGGGATCCCCCTCCCACGCACCAGTGGAAGCACCATGCTCTGCGCTGGCTGACGACACTGCCGAGGAGCGGCTATGCCCGTACACATATGGAAGCGTTATGCTCCGCGCTGGTGAGAAACAACTGAGGGTGGCCCCCGGCCGCATCAACCTCAGGGAGCCCAGAGCTCAATGTCCGGCCTCATCGTAACGCCTCCCCTCGGGAGTGCGGCGCGAGGGGGCTGGGCACGGGGGCTACACCTGGGTCACGCCCAGACGCACGCCACCCAGCCAGGCCCCTCGGGCCTGGTTTGTCGCATGCCTCTCCCCGAGCGGAGCCAAGGTACGAAGGCCATTTGAACATCAAGGGGGACTCCTGAGCATTGTGACTCAGGAGCCTAACTGGTCACGTAGCCCCTCACCCCTTAGTTCCGAAAGGCTAATGGCGGTTGAGGTATGCGCGGGGCCGGGCTCTGCCGACGTAGAACGGTAATCTCACCCATACATTTCACCTCCCTACTGACTCCTGAGCATCGCGACTCAGGAGACGAACTTGTCACGTAGCCCCTCACTCCTTGGTCCCGTCCTGGATTCCGGTCGGGGCTAACGGCGGCCGAGGTATGCGCGGGGCCGGGCTCTGCCGATGTAGAACACAAGCAAGTAGGAAGGAAAAACGCAAATCTCAAGAAATTCAAAAGCAAATATTACAGTCCATAGAGTACTTTGACAATGCCAAACTCAAGTTTAAACGCTTCCACGAGGCAGGATGCATGTTGCAGGAATTAAAAGCAGGACGGGAGCCGCGAAGGGGTCACTTTTTGGCGGCGCCATCGCTGGTGACGGAGTTGCGCTGGGCGACTTCGCCTCGTGGAGCCTCAAGACCGGCAGCGCCTCGCTTTGGCTTGGTGCTGAAGGCCCGGAACTTCGCCAGCAGAGCCTCCGCGCGACCCTTCACGACCTCAGCAGCGACGGCGGCAAGCTCACCGCTCACAGGCTCCAGCAGGCTGTCGAGGTCAACTTGGGGTCGCGGAGGTAGACGTGGGTGAAGACGCGCGTCAGCGCCGCAGAAGAAAGGACACGCGCCTCAACCTCAGCCGTGGGGCCAAGGCTGAGGGTGACATCTTCGAGGGCGCGGACCAGGAAGGCAAGCAGCTTGGTGGGGCCCTCCTCGGCGCCGGCCAGTGGGCTTTCCAGGCCGCTGTCGTAGAGCGATTCAGCAGGGTGCGAGCCTTCACCTCCAGCTTCGCAAAGGCCACGCGGTCCTCGGCCAGGACCCGCACCTTGCCGTCCAGCTCGATATTCTTCACCTCCAACGCCTGCTCCAGCGCACCCAAGCGGCCTTGGCGTTCGTCAAGCTCGGCATCCCGGTCCTTGGCAGCAGCCTCGCGAGCCTTCATATCTTCCTCCTTCTCCTGGCAGACACGGGCCTCCTTGGCAAGCTGGTCATGCAGGCCTTGCAGCTCGCTCTCCAGCACCTTGTAGCGACCCTGGATATCCGCAACCTCACCCAAGGCGGCATCGCGGGCGGCCTTCACCTCGAGGGTGGCCTGCTTCTCCTCGTCACAAGCTGTCATGGCCTGAGCCAGCGCCGCTCTGACTGAAGCATCAGAGCGGACCCAACCAGAGACCAGCTCCAGGCGCCCGACCACCAAGCAAGGGTCGGCGCCCAGAAGATCTTTCCGCAGCCAGTCCAGCTCAGCAGTAGCACGATCCAGAACAGTAGAAGGAGTCGGAGAGACGACAGTTGGCGGAGTAGGAGGAGAAGACGGCAGCGTGATCACATCACCAGGGGTCAGGACCTTCTGCGCCCCGACGACTTTGGTAGTGGCGTCAGGCAAGGACTCCTCGGGAGTCGCTTGGGCCATGGGGGCTGAGCTCGCTCCAGCTAGCCCCGCCAGGCCTTGCGAGGATGACTGGGCAGGAGAGGCCCGCGTCCTGCCGCCCCCTTCTCCCGCGGGTGGGGGAGCTGTCCCGGACGAAGCCTCGGGAGCCCCCTCCAGCTTCTTCGCCGCAAGCACCGGCCTAACCAAGGAATATGGACGTCAAGCCTCAACAACGAAGCAAGAAGCAAAACGACAATCGAGCACTTACTCGTCATCGCTCGCGGGCTCAAGCAACCTCCGGCCGAACTTGAAGCCCGAGAGCCGGATGCTGGGATCAACCTCAAGAGGCTCGGGAGCACAAGGCGCTTCAGCAGATCGCCTTGGAGCTGGAGCAGACCCACGGGGAACCAGCCCCGTCCTGTCCTTCTTCGGGATCAGAGGCAAGCTCTCGCCACCTCGCTCGTTGCCATCCTCGTCGTCATCCGGCAAGAGACGAAGGGCGCGGGACCTACGCCGGGGGAGGGGTTTTCTGGACTCCCGGTCGGTCGCCTCGGAATCGGGCTCCTCTTCCTGCTCCTCTTCTTCCTCCTCTCCGCTGGAGTTGCCGGAAGACACGTCCACCGTCTCCAGGGCCGTCGGGTCCTTAGGAACCTCCGCGGGCACAGGCCCGCCCTCGTTGAAAGCGGACATGGAGTTCACCACCTGCTCCCAGTCATCCCGAAGGAACAAGGGCATGGGAGCATCCTCCAACCTCGCCACGTTTCCCCCAACCAAGGATTGGAGGACCGCGGCCAGATCCTCGTCGGCCAGGACTTCGAGGTTGGAGCGAAGGGCGGCATCAGCCCCCCAAGCTTCCACAGTGGAAGCATGTGTTCCCGGAGCGGAGCCACCCCATGCTCAAGGAACTCCCTCAGGAGCAACGCCCCGGTCAGTTTTGCCGTCGCCATGTTGTCCCGCCACAGGTCCGCGTCCATCTTCTCCAGCACCGGCCTCGCGCGGGGATCGACGAGCTCCGTGCGGGACCAAGCGTCAACGGACTTGGGCTGCCCCATGGGCAGAATCAGCCAGGAGTGGGTGCGCCCAGCATCCACCATGACCCACTTGCTCCTGAAGCCCTCAATCCTCTTCCCGGGCTTCGAGATGGCGTTAGAGCTACCATGCGCGACAAAGCTCGCGCACGCGGTGATGGAGCCGCGGGTGACCCGGAGGTAGAAGTAATGGCGCAACAAGGCCACCGAAGGCCTCACCCCGACATGAGCCTCGCAGTACTAGGCGAAAATCACCAGGAGAAGAACAGAGTTGGGATGGAGGTGCAGAGCTTGCAGATTGTAATGGTGGAGAACAGAAAGGAAGAACTCGGAAAAAGGGGGGACCAGACCGGCGGTGATGGCGCTCACAAAGAGCGGGTAGAAGGTGCTTCCTCTGCCCTCAGGAAGGGCGGAGCCGACCTTGAGCGCGGCCGCCCCGTCGTTGCCTTGCGCCGCCAGCATCTGGCGCGTCCGAGAAAGGTTCTTCTTCGACACATTCGGAGGATCCAAGGCGGGAGAGTACCATGCTCCGGCCAGGGTCTGGCGAGGCGCCATGCCTTGCTAGGATGCAGGGTTGGAGTAGATCTGGGGATTTCGGAATCAAGAAGGACATGAGGAAGAAAGGGGATCTGGGCAGTGAAGGAGAAGGCAAGGGGGGTAAGCCTAGACGGGTGCCGCTCCCTTATCAATTTGTGCCATTGCCGAGGTGTCATGGGGTAGCCAGGACGCCCACATCCAATCAACCGCCACGCGGCACCCAAGGCCGCAGGCTATTGGGGCCTGCGGCGCTTCGCACTTGCCTCTTCGCTTCTCTGCTAAGCCAAGTCCAAGCGCGCCTTGGGCCCGGCGGCTACTGTCGGCATTCTGGGAATGGGGGTACCCAGACTTGCCTGCCTGTGGCCTGTGGCGTGGCTCGAGGAGTGGCCTAGTACGGCCCATCTTCATCAACACATGCTCAAGACCCTCGCGAGGGGCCAAGCCTCCCAGGGCAGACGACAGGAGTCTTCCTCGGGCATGGCCTCGTCAGGCTGGCTCGCGAGGAGGCGGAGAGATCAAGGCAGGGTACCTCATGAGGTTCCCGTGACGCAAGCCATGACGACCAAGGCCAGGCGGGCGCCAGGCGGGCGTCGTCCTGCGCAGAGTCCTTGTTTCCCCTTTGGTGCAAAGGGGGCAAGCGCAGGCAAGGTTATCAAGCAAAGGCAACCATTTCGGTGCAACAAGACCAAGACCAGCAGGATGGCAGAGCGGAGGTCATCGTGGAGCCCAAGCCAGCGTCATCATCAGGGTCTTTGGCAGGCGAGGACCAACTTTAGTCAGGATAAGTGTACTAGATGTTCCCCTTCAAAATGGCCAATTGTTGGCGCCCTTCCCGCTCAATATTTGGGAAGAGGCCCGGGGCCTTCGCCTATAAATAGGACTAGCCACCCACAGGGAAGGGAGAGGAGATCCGCATCTGAGAGAGAGAGAGGCGACTGAACTCCCCCTAGAGTTCATCGCACTAGCCAAGAATAGACCCTCGCGAGGCTGTTCTTCCCTTGTACTATTCCACATCAGCCCCAGAGGCAATCCACCACACCACAAACTGGAGTAGGGTATTACACCACAATGGTGGCCTGAACCAGTATAAATCTTGTGTCCCTTGTGTTGTTCTTTGTGTAGTTTAGATCCTGGCGAGGCGGTGAGACATGGGTAGGCTGGAGGTGTGATCTCCGCGTGCACCCCAGTGTTCGAACCTCAAGGGTCTGCCGGAACCCGAAATCCGACAGGGTGAATTTGTAGGTCCCATGCAAAAAATGAGAATAAAATTCAAACATCTGGGCATCGTGGCTCGGTCGAGAACATTTTGAAAATTGGTTTTAAAATCATGAAACTTGGTATGGTGTCATGTCATGGTAGTACCTTGCCGTGGTAAAAAAAATTGGCCGAAAAGGAACAAATTTTGGTATAAGCTTCTTGCAAATCGGAGCTTCTCTCAAGAAGGCTTGTGGTTCTGGGAGGGAACGTGTCACCTTTGTGTGCATAATTCAAATTTGAAATACAAGCACATGTTCCAGTGCACCAAAGTTGGTTGAAAAATCACATGTGTGTCCTCGGGTAAATTTCTAGGTTCCATGCAAGAAATGGGAATGAAATTCAAAATTCTAGGCATTGTGGCTGGGCTGGAAACATTGAGAAACTTAGTTTTTTAATTCCTGTAAATCCAAAACACGCATCAAAATAATGAAACTTGGCTTGGTGCCATGACATGGCACCAACATGCTGTGGTATTTTTGCAGTCCAATTTACTGTACCATTTACATGCCACCACGCGTCCCCATTTTTTATTAGCTAGGAGGCGCCATGCAGGGTAGCTATTTGAGTACAAGAGGCGTGCGATTAGACCCCTGCGTGCTTATCGGGAGGAGAGCCCTTTGACCTCCATATGCCGTCCACCTCTCTCCCAAGGTCTCAATTAATAGCACCCAAGCCTCTGTTAAATGGTGTGGCTATGTCTCACTCGACTGAGATTTAAGAGAGAAAAAAGAAAATCTGAAAGCACGGATCTTGATGTAAGATCCGACAGACCTATATAGCATCTAATGCGACTTATAGCAAGACTGATGAATATATAAGGACGATTAATTGTCTTACATAATTAGAAAGATAATTAAAAAAGCCACATGCGGCTACGGCCAAAATAGACAAGGGCAAAAGAAGAAGGAAGACAACGATCTGGCTCGCTGATCTCTACTTTCTTGATGCGTTGCTGCAGGCCGCGGGAACTAGTCTCCGTGGCAAGCGGCGATGAGCTCTTTCATGTCCTCAAGACGCTGGTTGAGAACATCCACGGATTCCTCCACCAGCCTTTGGCACGCGTTGCGGAGCATGTCATTCTCGTCCATAAGTTTCTTGACGATAAGGCCGGTCCTCTTCAACAAGGCACTGGTCTCCTCCTGCTGGTCTGCACTTCGGACGATCTTCACCCCCATCACGTCGCGCTCGGCCCGGAGCCTCTCATTGCCCTCTCTTACTTGCTGGATGACGCCGGTAGCCTGTTCAAACGAGGCTTTCATGTCGTCCTGCAACCTCACCCAGCCGGAGATATCATCCTTCTGGCTATGGATGATCGCATACATGCGCCTGTAACAGTCGTCGCCTGCCCGTGACAAATTTTCCCAGGCGGCCGTGGCGCGGCGGGAAATCTTTCAAGACGAGGAGAGCTTCATCCGGCTGGCCGAGAAAATGGCCTATCAGTAATGAGAAATGGGCTGGACATTTTTAAAACACATCAAACCGACAATTAGTTTAAAATTTCTTTTTCTAATTTTGAGATTTTAAATTGCATTTATTTTTATGCATGGATAGTTTGTTGGATTTTATACTGATATACATTTATTTTTAAAATCATTTTGAATGTGACTCAAAATTCCGGGATTAAAAACAGTTCAGACCGCACCGAAATATGCAATATTTCGTATAATTTTTTAACCATGGCCACAATATGGGCTGTAATGCTAACAGAAAGAATATGGGCTCCAAAAAAACCTTAAGAATTAGCAAATGGGCTGTAAATTATTAGAAATAATGGCAGATGGGCTGTATGCTGTTTTAGTAGATTTGAGGCTTTCCTAAAAAAAGGTTGACGCACAAGCAGTGACTGTTGGATTTCCATCCAACGGCTGTCGTGCTTCTTCAATCTCTGCTCTTCTTGCTCTAGCCACTCAAACAAGCGCCAGCGGGACTGCCTGCTCCCTCCTCCCTGCGGCCGGCTATGCTGCCACGTAGGCCTCACCGCCCCACCGTACTCCCATCGCTGGCCTAGCCATCCCTCTACTCACCCACACATGTTGTTATTCTCCGGCGACGGCAGACGAACCAGTAAACCCTCATAAAGTCGTACTCCCCTCCGCGTGGGAAACAACTGCCGAGTCGTCCCTGCCTCCATGTCGTTCCCCTCCTAGGCCTCGCCGTCGTCCACCGCCCTGCTGCTCTCGGCGCGGCTTGGTCAACGTGGTCAACGACCGACATGCATCTAAAGTGGACTGTATGTGGAGAGGCTGACAGCTGGTTCCACGGCCGCACACAAGGCAATGCCTCCTTATTACGTGCAAAATAATGATTCCTCCACCTGACATCTGGGACCCACCGAAAGGGCCTCTGTATTTCGCGAAAAAAACGTTACCGCCCCTGACAGCTTGGACGCTATATCTTTGCATGCAAGGAAGTGCCTCCTTATTACGCACAAAAAATGAATACCCCCTGCTAGCTGGGACCCAGTAGCGGCAGGCTGACTTGTGGGCCTACTAAGTTGATGGAGACGGAGTGCTTTGTCAACTTAGTCAATATGCACGATTCTAGCTCCAGTGACCGTACGATGTCCATCCAACGGCCGTAGTGCTTATTCAACCTCTGGTCTTTGTTCTCCAGCCGCCCAAAGCAGCGCCGGTCGTGCTGCATCCTCCTGCCTCCCGTGGCCGGCTGTGATGCCGCCGAGGCCTCACCGCCCCCTACTACTCCCACCGCTGGCAAGGCCATCCCTCTACTCACCCACACCCCCTGTTATTCTGTGGCGACGGCAGCCTCACACCACAGTGAACAAGTGAACCCTCATACTCCTCTACGCGTGGGCATCCACTGTCGCGTCTTCCACGGCTCCGCGTCGTACCCTTCCTAGGCCTCGCCTCGTCCACCACCCTGGTGCTCTCGGCGTGGCATGGTCAACATGGTTAAGGAACGGCTTCCATCGGATGTGGACTATACGTGGAGAGGCTGACAGCTGGATCCACGGCCGCAGCAAGGAAGTGCCTCCTTATTACGCGCAAAATAATTATTCCTCCACCTGACAGTGGGGACCCACCAAACGGGCTACCGTATTTCACAAAAAAAACGTTTTCCCCCTGACTACTGGGACCCACAAGCTACATCTTCACACGCAAGGAAGTGCGTTCAGGCAAAAAAACGATTCGCCCCCTGACTACTAGGACCCACCAGCTACATCTTCGCATGCAAGGAAGTGCGTCCGGGCAAAAAAATGAATCGCCCCCCTGACTGCTGGGACCCACCAGCTACATTTTCGCACGCAAGGAAGTGCCTGACAGTCGGGACCCACCTGGTCGAAGCGTACGTAGTGTTGTCATTATGGTCACGAACGTCTACGTACATATATACTGGTCAATGTAGAGGCGCGCATGTGTCATAGTAGAGGCGCGCATGTAGCATGTACACGTAGGTATAGCGGCCAGTGTGCAAGAAAGAAAATACGGCCACGTATGTGTACATACGGGCGGGGTCTCGAACGCCTACTCGTGCATACGTACGGCCAGGGCTCGTTTACATGGTTGGGTCGGGATGGAGAAACAGCGTCATCGTCATGTTCATGGGGAGCCAACCGGCTGAGTTAGAACGGAATGCGTCGTCGTGTTCATCGGGAGGGCTTGGACGGAACAGGTGATGGAAACGAGGCCTGGCGTACCGCAGAACGGAGGAAACAACCTTGTGTTCGACCGGCCACGTTCGAAACGGGATCCTGTTCATCGGGAGGGGTCTGGCGTACCGCAAAACGGAGGAAACAGACCTCGTACGGTCAAAACGGGGTTCCTGTTGATCGGGAGGGGTGTCGCGTACCGCAAAACGGACGAACAGACTTGTGTTGGAGCGCTACGGTCGAAACGGGGGTCTCGTTCATTGGGAGGGGTGTGGCGTACCGCAAAACAGGGACTCCGCGGGATAGTGTTCATCTCCACCGTCGACCTCCTCCAGCCTCCACTGTCTCCTGTTCATCCAGCCTCCACCGTACGCTACTCCACCGGCTACTGTTCAACCACCCCTCCACGGGCACCCCTCCACTGTCTACTGTTCATCCAGCCCTCCATGGGGTCGTCCTGTTCATCCAGCCCTCCACGGGGTCCTGTTCATCCAGTCCCACCCGTCTCGATCGATCGGGGTCCTGTTCATCCAGAGGCAACGTCATGGGGTCCTGTTCATCCACCCCCACCGCTCACTGTTCATCCAACCCCCCCCCCAACGCTTACTGTTCATCCAGAGGCAGCATCGATCGGCTTCAGTTAGCAGCAGTAGCGAAGGAATCACTCGATCGGGTTCAGTTAACACCAATCGATCGATCGCTCGACTTCAGTAATGCGTAGCCTGCAGTGGAATCGCTCGGGTTTAGTTAGAGCCCAACGCCTCGCTCGGGTTCAGTTAGAGCCAATGCCTCGCACACATGGGCATACGTGTACGAGAGAAATGCGCATCGCTTGGCCCCCGACCACCCACCGTAACCGAGAACTCCCCAAAATTTTCCTCGCCCTTGCTTCTACCATGGTTTTTTCCGTCATGGACGGCCCAAAGAATGTCATGCAGCTACGTCTCCGGCCCGCCCAGGACGAAAAGCCCATTTTCTGTCATGATTTTTTGTCATAGAAGTACGAACCCACCACATCTATGATGATACCGGGTTTTGTCATAATTATCGTCATAGAAGTGCCATAAGTATGACAATTTTTTTTGTTCGGCCCAAAATGTCACGGATGTGTCTTTTTTTTGTAGTGCTCTGGATTAACAGGACCCCGATCGATCAAGCCGGTTGCGGCTAGATGAACAGGACCCCGTGGAGGGCTGGATGAACAGGACGACCCCGTGGAGGGGTGGATGAATAGTAGCCCGTGGAGGGGTGGTTGAACAGGAGCCCATGGACAGGGGTGGTTGAACATTAGCCGTTGGAGTAGCGTGCGGTGGAGACTGGACAAACAAGAGCCCGAGGAGGCCGGAGGAGGTCGACGGTGGATGAACAGTAGCCCGTGGAGCCTAGAGAAGGTTGACGGTGGAGCTGAACAGTATCCCATGGAGTCCCGTTTTGCGGTACGCACACCCCTCCTGATGAACAGGACCATCGTTTCGACCGTAGCGCTCCAACACAAGTCCATTTTGTTCGTTTTGCGGTACGCCACACCCCTCTCGATCAATAGGACCCCCGTTTCGACCGTAGGAGGTCCGTTTCCTCCGTTTTGCGGTACGCCAGACCCCTCCCGAGGAACAGGATCCCATTTTGAACGTGGACGGTCGAACACAAGGCCGTTTCCTTCGTTCTGTGGTACGCCAGGCCTCGTTTCCATCGCCTGTTCCGTCCAAGCCCTCCCGGTTAACACGACGAAACATTCCGTTCTGACCCAGCCGGTTGGCTCCCCATGAACATGACGACGACGCTATTTCTCCGTTCCGACCCAGCCATGTACACGAGCCCTGGCCGTACGTATGCACGAGTAGCCGTTCGAGACCCCGCCCCTATGTATGTACGTGGCCGTATTTTCTTTCTTGCACACTGGCCGATGTACGTGCATGTACATGCTACGTGCGCGCCTCTACTACGACACATGCGCACCTCTACATCCACCAGTATGTATGTACACAATCGCGACCAGAATGACAATGCTATGTACGCTTCGACCACGTCGGTCCTGACTGTCAGGCACTTCCTTGCGTGCGAAGATGTAGCTGGTAGGTCCCAGCAGTCAGGGGGGCGAATCATTTTTTTTGCTCGGACGCACTTCCTTGTGTGCGAAGGTGTAGCTGGTGGGTCCCAGCAGTCAGGGCAGAAACGTTTTTTTCATGAAATACGGTTGCCCGTCTGGTGGGTCCCTACTGTCAGGTGGAGGAATAATTATTTTGCACGTAATAAGGAGGCACTTCCTTGCGGCCGCCGTGGACCCAGCTGTCAGCCTCTCCACATACAATACTCTTCCGGTGGAAGTCGGTCGTTGACCACATTAACCACGCCGCACCGAGAGCACCACGACGGTGGACGACGGCGAGGCCTAGGAAGGGGACGACGCGGAGCCGGCGAAGACGCAACAGTGGATGCCCACATGAAGAGGAGTACGAGGGTTCACTGGTTCTGCTGCGGTGTGAGGCTACCGTCGCCGCAAAATAACAGGGGGTGTGGGTGAGTAGAGGGATGGCCTGGCCAGTGGTGGGAGTGGTAGGGGGCGGTGAGGCCTCCGCGACATCACAACTGGCCACGGGAGGCAGGAGCATGCGACACGACCGGCGCTGCTTTGGGCGGCTGGAGAACGAAGACCAGAGGTGGAAGAAGCACTACGGCCGTTGGATGGACATCGTACGGTCACTGGAGCTAGAATCGTTCATATTGACTAAGTTGACAAACCCCTCCATCCTCATCAACTTAGTATGCCCACAAGTCAGCCTCCCACGAAGGTGAGTCCCAGCTAGCAGGGGGAGTATTCATTTTTTGTGCATAATAAGGAGGCACTTCCGGTGGGTCCAAGCTGACAGTGGGGGGAACGTTTTTTTGTGGAATACAGAGGCCCTTCTGGTGGGTCCCAGCTATCAGGTGGAGGAATCATTATTTTGCGCATAATAAGGAGGCATTTCCCTGTGTGGGCCCCTACTGTCAGCCTCTTCCGATGGCTGTTGTTTGTTGACCATGTTGACCTCGCTGCGCCGAGAGCACAAACGCGGTGGACGAGGGCGAGGCCCAGGAAGAGAACCACCCGGAGTCGGTGAAGACACCGTAGAGGATGCCCACACTGAGGGGAGTACAAGCGCTGACTGGTTGGCTGCGGGGTGAGGCTGACGTCGCCGGAAAGTAACAACATGTGTGGGTGGTAGAGGGATGGCTTTGCGGCAGCACGACCAGCCACAGGAGGAGGGAGCAGGCAGTCCCGCCGGCGTTGGTTTGGGCGGCTGGAGCAGGAAGATGAGAGATTGATGAAGCACGGTGACCGTTGGATGGACATCCAACAGTCACTACTGTGTGTTGACTAAGTTCACAAAGCCTTGCGTATGCGTCAAAAAAAAATTTAGGACAGCGTCATCGTTAACCTAATAGGCCCAGAAGTCAGCCTCCAACTCTGTGGAAAATAGCATACAACCCATTAGCCATTATTTTCAATAATTTACAGCCCATTTGCTAATTCTTAAGGATATTTGAAGCCCATATTCTTTTTATTGGCATTACAGACCATATATTCTGGGCACTGCTAAAAAATTCAATGAAATTTTGCATATTTCGATGGGGTCCGGACTCTTTGATCACTAAATTTCGAGTCACGTTAAAAATAATTTTCAAAAAATTATATTAGAATAAAATTCAAAAAACAATTCTCCGCAAAAAAATGAATGAAATTTAGAATCTTAACTAGCAAGATGCCCGTTCGTTGCACGGAACATGAAGATGCATTTGTATGAGTAGTATATCTTGTGGGAGAAAAGATGATATTTTAATGTAATTGCCAGTTGGCTTTGGTTTTTATAAGAGTAGAGAGTAGAGAAATCCCGAAAAGATGATATTTTAATGCAATTGCCAGTTGGCTTTGGTTTAAAAATTTACAGCCCATTTCTTACAACTTATAGCCCATTTTTTTGGGAAGCCCATTTCTTACTACTTACATCCCTCCTCGTCTTGAAAGATTTGCAGCCCAGCAGGGTTGAGGAAAGCAAGTAGGCCTCGGTTTTGGTATTCTCCAAAAAAAAAGAACTGGGCTAGACAATGGCATGGGACCTAGTTGTCAAACAATTAGGAGGAAGTATTTTTTTTTTGCTTGTAATAACGAGGCACCTGCTTTCTAAATGCAATGACCCTGGTGGGTCCCTACTGTCAGCCTCTCCACGTACAATCATCTCCTGATTCCTCTCGGTTGTTGACCATGTTGACAATGCCAGACAGCGGCGGGCACAGCGAGCGAACCAAGGCGGAACGATGGCGAGGCCTCGGACGGGAACGAACAGCAGCCGTGGGAGATGCGATAGTGTAGTGGCAGGTGGAGGGGAGTACGAGGGCAACAACATGCAACTCAAGCATACAAATGGTACAAAAATCCGAAGGATTAATTGTTCATCAAATTTTTAGACAAAACCCAGATTTAACATAACAGTAACATCTAACCCAACCACTCTTTTTTGCAGTCACAAACAAATGGATCGGTCTGATCCATACAATCAACATCCTGTGGGAAAAAATTATTCCAGGATGACTACAACTTGTTGTAAATTGAAGCCGAGCACGTTCAGAAGCCCATTTGTCCACCTAAAACTTCTTTTTTTGCTGTTCAACATGTCCGTCCATGAGAAATCTCTTGCGATAAAAATTAAGCCTCATGGACAATAGTAACCTCGCATTCAACAGGAAGAATGTGACAAAGCTTCCATTTGCCTGGTTGGATGCATATCGTTCCATCGTTATTGTCCTCAAACGAATGTCATCAGAACTAAGAAAATCCTGGTGCTTATTACGCCACCGATTGGTTATATGTTTTTCTCCATGTGGTTCTGCCGAAGTAGACATGAAGATTAAGGTCTGAAAAAAGAGTATGTCGAAAGAACGACAGCTGAACATTTAATTCTAGTACAATATATACGGGCATTCAATATGCATGAAATCATCACCTCTATGTATAAATTCTCCAAGGATCGAAGGCCTCACAGCAAGCCAATAATTATGTCCAGATCAAAACTATACATTCTGATATATATGATGTTGACAAAATCCAGCAGCATTGATAGGCTATCAATGGATAACTCTTCATTGTGCATATAACATAATATTAGTACCCAAAGTGTACTCCAAGATGATATAAAACTTATGCGCACAAATGAAAAATGCAGCATATGATTACAAATGTGTAGATGATAATATACGGTACCTGAAAAAGTGATGAGCCAAACACCAACTCCTTGTGATTATTAAACGGGTCACGAATTACACCCAAGGTCTCCAGTTTGGGCGCAAAGACGAAAGTTATTTGTGAAGGTGTATAGCAATTATGAAGGAGCAACCTTACAAGTGAAGGGGCATCTTTGATGATGAGCTGCTGTCCTTTAAAACAAATTCCAATGCTTTTAAGGTGAGGCAACTTTATTTAGAGCAACTGATACCGATTTCTGTTCCCAAAACAATCAACAAGCGCTCCAGGGCAGGGCAACTGGAGTGGATGATGTTGTGCAGTGAGGCCTCTGACAGATAAACGACCACAAGCGACAGTTTTTTTTAGCAGTGGGAGTCGAAGCATTTGTACCACATCGTCTAGTAGATGGCAGCGGGCGAAGGTGGCAGTGTGGAGAGACGAGGAAAAACGCAAGATGGACAATGGTGGTGTGGGCATGAATTCTTGGTGTGTTCGTGGTATGGAACTTTTGTGGTAATGTTACAATTCAAACTGCTGGAGTCTTCCGAATTCAGGGGATGTCAGCCAAGCGTCCACCTTGCCGGGTATGGACAACAGGTAGCGTGTCGGGATGCAGAGGCATTGAACGGGGCCCTTCTGGTGAGAAGAGACGATGGCTCTAAGGAGATCAAATTCGGGAAGGACGAATACCTGACGAAAGTCGAGATCGAGGGGCGCGGTGCGCCATAGAGGGCACCACCGATTTGAGAGGACTTATGTGCGGCAGCAATCCTTGGTGGGGAGAAGCAAGATGATCTCCTCAAGGATGACGTCCGGGAGATCGCTAATGCGGTCCACCGGAGATTCTACCGGTTCCTCAGATCCGGGT
>NC_041387.1:232403020-232452119 GCF_002162155.2 Triticum dicoccoides | reverse complement strand
ATTGGGGGGGGGGGGAGACGGAAGCGGGAGAGCGAGCTGTTCGTGTTTATAAGGCTCGCTGCACTAACTACTCGCTTTTTCCCAAGAACCGCTCTCTTCTTTTGCGTTGCTGCATTGGAGCTGGCGCATGGACTTGGCTGACTGGCCATGCATGCAGGATGCATGTTCCCGCTGTCCACTGCATGCGCCTAGTTTGTTACTAGGCCTATTTAATAGGGTGGTTATGGAGTAAATTAAGGAGATTTATTTTCTCTGTGTGCATCCACCAAGTTAGAGGATGCGGTACTGGATGCAGACACTGACATTAAACTAAGCTTCAGAAGATATGGTATGCATACTAACATTCAGAGGAACCAAAGTTCAGCATGTCTATGCATCTCAATGATTCACCATACTATAACCAATACAAAGTTGTGAGAAGGTGTGGAAATAAAGAAAATCGGTTGCACTGCTTGTTTGCTCCTGCACACATGACAGGATCGTTCCACACTGCATTAAGCAAGTCAACGTACGAATAAGCTAATTTCATCTTGCGGTGGTCATTGTATCTAGTTACGAATGTAGGAATACATGGAGCACCATGAGGTTAGCTGATAGCAGGTAGATGCAGCCATATAAATTTTGGGTGGTGCTACCAAAATTGAGGTTTGTATCCCTTCCCGTTATGAGAATTCTTCTTGAAGTTGGTAGAATGTGACAGCTTGTTCTTTGCATCAAACTTTCCTTTCCCCTGAGATTTGTTCTTGTTGTTTTGGGCCTGGTTGGGCTGGAAGTTCTTCTCGTGTACCATGTGGGCACTAGAAGCTCCCTCAGTGACCCGAGCAAGTGTGTCTTTTGCTCTCGCCTTCTCCTCAAAATCAAGAGTGCTAATGAGATCCCAAATAGAAAACTCATGTCTCTTGTTTTTCAGAGAAGTAGCAAAATCGTTCCATGAAAGTGGAAGCTTGGCAATGATGGTCCCAACAACAAATTTGTCCGGCAACACACACTTAAAGTACTCAAGTTCCTTAGAGAGTGACTGTATCTCATGAGTCTGCTAAACAACAGAGTGCTCATCAGTCATCTTGTAGTCACACAATTGCTCCATGACGTACAACTCGTTGCCAGCTCCCGAGGGCCCAAACGTGGCCTCGAGCGCAGCCCACATGTCTTTGCCGCTGTCAAAGGACATATATGAATCCACAATGGAATTGTCAAGAACACTCAGTAGGGCAGCTTTGAAGAGGGTATCCATGTTCTGAAAACCTTCCTGCTATGTAGAATTAAGATCACCCTCAGGCTTACCCTTAGTGGCGTCATAGCAGTACATGATCTGAAACCAATATACTACTCTTGTGCACCACCTTTTATATCACCCCCTTAAAAGTAGGAAGCATCAAAAGCACAACAAAGCCACTCGGAGTAAATTGCCTATAATCAGGTTTTTGGATTGGATTGTTGAATATATGAGCAATTTACTATGAGATTTAATCCGAATCAGCAGTAAATTGATCATGATGACAATTGCAAACATCAAAGTAATGATGCGGACTAAACCAGGAGGACAGAATCACATACTGTATAGCGGGAGCAGAACCGATGTGGTTGATGTTGTCACTCATGCCGTTGATGAAGAGGTTACCGAGGTCAGGGAAGAAGGCTGTTGTTGAGGAAGTCGTCGCTAGCAGCAGTCACAAGAGTGTGCTCCGCAAAAACCTGATCGCCCCTCTCCCGTACAGGATCACGAAAGGTGGGGTTCGGAGGACTGCTGTCCCTTCTCGCGTTTCATGCCGGAAGGAGGGCTAGAGAAGAATTGCGTGGTGGCGCTAAGATCTGGAACGGTCTGAAACCATATGATATAGCGGCGGCTAGGGTAGAGCATGTCAGGTCGGTCGTGCGAGTATAATAGTAGGCCTTTGGCCCCCAAACCCCATGTCCAAGTCAATAATAGCCCCACCAAGGTTTGTCTCAAAAAAACCCAGAGTAATTAAGGCGTCCGTTAGTCCCTTTAGTATAAATACTATATCATTAATAATGGCCCCACCTTTTGTCTCACAAAGTATGTTGGAGTACAACCGGCTACACGTTTACAATCTGCTTCTCTTCTCTCTCCTCTCCTCTCTCCTTCAACTAAGCACAAATGCTATATTTAAATCCTTATAGCCTGCTTATGTCATCTAATTGTAGTACTTGCTCTAAAGTTACTCTCCACTGTGTAGTATGAAATGTCGGCGTGCAGCGGGCGGTGCCCTCGGTCGACACGCCGCTTCAATGGTGGAAGCAGTGAGAGGTCACGTCGCCCTGACATGCCATCAATGTGGAGCGGTGGGCTCAGCTGGCGCCGGGCGGGAAGCGCGCGCGGGAGGGGGAGGGGTTTTTGTTGGGCCAAGAAGGTGAGAAGCCAACTTGGGATCGGTTCGGACGGGGAAATATCATGTGCTCCCATACTCTGCATATGACACTAGTCTATGTTACTACTCCCTCCTTTCCGGTTTATAGAGATGTTTAGAGTAACATAGTAATATGTTACAATATGAGTTACTCCCCACTATGACCAGCCTTGGCCTCTCCCAGTGCTCCACCATGTATAGCTGCTAAGCCTGCCACATAGGCATAAAATATGATGTGGCACCAATAAACTAAGCACCTATGCATTGAAGACTTGAGTTACTAAGCCATTTAATGCACTTAGCACCTCATCTAAGCACATCTAATCACTTACTAGCACCCCCTTGACCGTGGACCTTGACGGTGTACGTCACCTTGTGTCTCATAATTTTCCTCGTCATCATCTGAATCCTAGAAGATCTCACCCACATCATCATTAGCATGCAACCGCCTTGATAGAAAACATGCGCAAAAGGAGTAGAGGCAACTGGGGACGCACCACGTCGTGGGCACTCCGTACGTGCTCATGTGCGTGCAGCGTGCGTGTTTTTCCATCGGTGCTAGCTCTAAGGCTGAGGCTGCGGTCGTGTTCGTCTCCGACTAGTCGTTGAGCAATGACGACAAAGAGGTGTTGCAAGAGATGCGTAGGCGCTGTTGCGTCCGAGTTTTGCCATAACACGACGAACCGGACGTCACTGTAGAAGGTGCACGCCTCCATGCAGCTGAGTGTGTGCGCATGCATGTGTTATTCAAGTGCATTTAGCGGCCGAGTGTGTGTGCATGCATGTGTTGTGTACGTGCATTGTGTGCTCCATGTTGTGCGCGTATGTGCATGAGTTGGATCGGATGGAGTTAGTGCGTTGGCTTGTGTACATGCGTGGCTGCATCCGTCCAGTAGATGCGTGGCTTGTTGCGTCATTATCAATATAAACTACTCCCTCCGTTCCTAAATATAAGTCTCTCTAGCCATTTCAAATAGACTACAACATACGGATGTATGTAGACATATTTTAGAGTGTAAATTCACTCATTTTGTTCCATATGTAGTCCCTTATTGAAATCTCTAAAAAGACTTATATTTGGGAATGAAGGGAGTATAAAACATCTTCAACTTAGTATCCTGATGTATTGTTTCTAGTGGTTAGCGAAGAGTTCATGTTCTTTTATTTGTTTATAGGTGGGCAGGCGGCAAAAAACAGGGGAAAACGTGCAAGGTTCCTTGCAGACGCTCCACTGCGAGGTTCCTTGCTCCTTCTCGGTCGTCAGGAATCTATGATCTTCAACTCTTTTCTTTTACGTGAGCTTTGTTCATCTTTTTCCCAACACGCGAGACATCTAGCATCAAGGTGCACGTGTCATGCAGGAAAATGGAGATAATTAGATAAGCAATGCATAAGTGAGTCATGCACTTCGATGGCACCTACGCAATATTTTTTCTCCTTGATGGCACGTGAATAGTGCACATACTCAACGACGGAGCACGGGATGGTAGCAATGACATGGTCAACCCTTTTTTTGGAGAGAGTATGTACTAAATAACTTTGATGTGTACCGTCAAGTCACATAACGACGAGAAGCTTGATTACGCCTTCTCCCTCCCCGACGCGTGCGCGGTGGCTCGCAGCACGAGGAGGAACTTTTGCTTACAAGCGGTGGACGTGCAGGAGTTGATTTGGTGTCAGATTGCTAGAAGTACTACTGTAGAACCATCGACTTCTGGAAGAGGCGAAGAACCAAGCGCAAGGTCACCTACTAACCTTAGGCTAGGCGTAGTGGGAGTAACATAAGTAGGGGTACCTCCTTTTTTTATTCTAGTAACAACCACAAGCGAATATCGAGGTGATGGTTACGTAGAACAAATTTCCTGGAGTACGTGCTCAGCCCTCCTCTATCTCTCTTCTCAGCCAGCCAGCGGACGGGCGGAGCCCATCGTCTGTTTGCTCACATGTGGTCCCACATGTCAGTGAAAACGCAAGAGGACCCACTGAACCTGCACATCTTTCACCTCGATGTGCTGGTGATGAAAAACAAATCCAATAAAGATCTTTGGTGGCCGCTTTTGGAGTTACTCAAGAGTAGTAAGATTCTATTTACAGTTTAACCCAAGATGCACATCACGTGGCTTCAACTACACTCTATTTTCTTGCATGACACAACCTGGATGCTGGATGTCCCACATGTCGGCAAAAGGAGGAAGAACCTGACCAATTCTTCGGTTGTGCTCTCAGATTACACTAGTTGTGCTAACTTAATTTTTTTATTGTGTAATAGAATGGATGCAAGTTTTGGTATTGGGAAGAAGAGTACATCGATATATTGATAGAGTGCAATTTAGTAGATGTTCTAGGACTTTTAGCTAGCATAGAGCCTAGAGATGAGACTAGTGCACTTGTTGATACTCCTACTAGAATATAGGCTAGACATGAGACTAGATGCGAGGAAGCAACGTCTACTTCTTTACACTCGAAGAAGAAAGAAGCACGCAAGATCGAGCCTCCGTAGATCAACAATGAATGCATCGAGAAGGCACTAATCCAACTTACAGGAGCATTTATGAAAGTTGGATATCTTCTAAAATGTATTCTTGTGGTTCTTGTTTTCTTTGGTCTTGCTTTTCTAGTCAAAATTATCGTTGGAGTTCATGCAGAATGGAGGTCCATATGGGGTCGTGCGTTGGAGTTGGCCTTACAAGTGGGACCGCAGTTGAGGAAACCAACTATCGGCAAACCCCCATCTCGCCCGTCGCGTGATGGCTGAAGTTAGAGAAACGACGAGGTTGAAGAAATTGCTCTAGCACGGACTCCAAGAAATATGGTGTCAGATGGATGTCATGGTGGTGGCGTGTGCCGTACTCCTGGACGTGAATGCTTGTTCTGGCCCATGCCACCCTACTACTCCTACTACTTATATAGTACTCCTACTAGTAGTATCGAGGATTTGTGGTGCTGGTTACGTACAACGAACACATTAACATATGGCTACAGTAAAAACACTCGCCCGATGCGCGAAGCATGTGAAGCTAGTACAAATAGTGTGCTACTATTGTTGATTGGCCTCATCCGATAACCTGTTGCAATGCACGTACAATTATGTATTCGGAAAATATTTTTTTGCCTCATCGCACCACTTACTCAGAGAAGCGACTTGAAAGCCATTCATAAATTTAGTATGTTTATCATAGGCATATCATTTTATTACATACAACAGGTCATCAACCCACATTGACAACAAGGATACATCATAAATACTAAAGTTTTCATCACACAACAAATAACAAGCAATGAAATGAACTTCAACCCAACCAATCCTCGGCGTTGGAAACGCTTGCTTTGAACCACAAGTGATTCTCTGGGACGGGCCATCTATTGTCAATCTCGAGACCAACGCATGACTGATCATCCAGGCTGAAGCGGCCTACTATATCAGTGCCAGGGTAGGGAACCAGCCAAATGTCCGAGGTATAGACACAGTTGCTTCTCATAAATGGTACTAGTAACGTTGTGTCAACAGCAGTTGGATCGCCTTTCACCATCATCGGATAGTTTTGTCCAAGGAAGAGCAAGTTTTCTCCAAGACTATCAATTCTATACCAGGGAGAAGGTGTTGGCGCTAGAACTCTAGTATCCATCCCGAATACCATGCAACGGGTGTTGGAATAGGTCCAGGGATTGCGACCATGGGAGACAACACATGCTCCCTCAGTAGTAACAAACTCAGTGCGCTGTATACAGACAAGAAGAGGTGATCTATCAGAATTAGTTGCCAGGTGCCACTGAGTATATAAGTTCTGCTCGTCCTCATGCTCGTGATCATCACCATCATCATCTCCCCCTGGGTTATAAATTTTTTCAAGTATAGGTGGTGGAATGTTCATAGGACCTTGGAAACACAAGAAGAAGGTTAATTAGTAAAGGGAAACTTGCTAACCCGCATGCGTGTGGATGAAACAATTATAATTACGATGGAAGACAAAAGTACCGAAACTACGAGGATCCCATGCGAAAACAGTGCCATGAGCGGTGGAAACAAACACAAGACCCTCGTATTGAATTGCATCACAGTACACATCCGTGTATAGAAACTGATTTTTGAGCAATATCCATCGACTCAAACCACAAAGGACGATAACAAGCTTGTCGAAGATAGCAACAACTTCATAGTTCTTGTAATTCCAAGAGTGGTTGGGAACTCGAAAAATTGCTATCTTCCGTAGAAGACAGTCACCATGATCGTATTTGAACGTGCGTACAATACCGGTGTGCTCAACCTCTAGGCTGTCTGCTGAGACTTTTCCAAGTGGAACCCGGTGACGAGTGTACACATTCACAAGTTCCTACTCGTAGTTGTACCCAATATAAACAACCCAATCTCCATTCGCGCCTCCCCAGGCCTTACCCTTAAGTGATGGCATCTTAACATCACATGTATCATTACCAAGTGGCATCAACTTGCACAAGGCGAGGCTTCCGTCGTCCGCACGCCAGTGAGCAGGGTCATGGCGAAGAAGATAGGGGAGATCAAACCGCTCCTTGACCCTTGGGTTCTTTGTAATGATGTTATAAGTTGAGTCGAGAATGGTCTTGAACGAACTTGTCATGCTAGCCGCGGTGATGACGTCGCACCGATCAATGAGTTCCTCCACCACATCATCTTTCAGATCGGGGCAAGAATAACGGGGTCGTTTCCGGCGTGTTGTGACACCCCCGATTCAATCGTACACTAATCATGCACACAAACTTGTACGATCAAGATCAGGGACTCAGGGGAAGATATCACAACACAACTCTAAAAACATAAATAAGTCATACAAGCATCATATTACAAGACAGGGGCCTCGAGGGCTCAAATACAAGTGCTCGATCATAGACGACTCAGCGAAAGCAACAATATCTGAGTACAGACATAAGTTAAACAAGTTGCCATAAGATGGCTAGCACAAACTGGGATACAGATCGAAAGAGGCGCATGCCTCCTGCCTGGGATCCTCCTAAACTACTCCTAGTCGTCGTCAGCGGCCTCTAATGTAGTAGGAGTCGTCGTCGACGGTGGCGTCTGGCTCCTGGGCTCCGACATCTGGTTGCGACAACCAGGTAGAAGGGAAGGGAGAAAAGGGGGAGAAAAGCAACCGTGAGTACTCATCCAAAGTACTCGCAAGCAAGGAGCTACACTACATATGCATGGGTATATGTGTAAGGAGGTAATATCAGTGGACTGAACTGAAAAATGCCAGAATATGAGGGGGATAGCTAGTCCTATCGAAGACTACGCTTCTGATAGCCTCCGTCTTGCAGCATGTAGAAGAGAGTAGATTGAAGTCCTCCAAGTAGCATCGCATAGCATAATCCTACCCCGCGATCCTTGCCTCGTCGCCCTGTGGAAAAGCGATCACCGGGTTGTCTGTGGAACTTGTCTGGGTGTGTTTTATTAAGTATCCGGTTCTAGTTGTCATAAGGTCGAAGTACAACTCCGGGTCGTCCTTTTACCGAGGGACACGGCTACTCGAATAGATAAACTTCCCTGCTGGGGTGCACCACATTTCCCAACACGCTCGATCCCATTTGGCCGGACACACTTTCCTGGGTCATGCCCGGCCTCGGAAGATCAACACGTCGCAGCCCCACCTAGGCACAATAGAGAGGTCAGCACGCCGGTCTAAATCCTATGCACGCAGGGGTCTGGGCCCATCGCCCATTGCACACCTGCATGTTGCGAGGGCGGCCGGAAGAAGAACTAGCCCCCTTAATACAAGAGCAGGCTTACGTTCCAATCCGGTGCGCGCCGCTCCATCGCTGACGTCAAGAAGGCTTCGGCTGATACCACAACGTCGAGTGCCCATAACTGTTCCTGCATAGTTGGTTAGTGTGTATAGACCAGTGGCCAGACTCAGATGAAATACCAAGATCTCGTTAAGCGTGTTATTATGAAGTAACCACGGACGCCGACCAGGGCCAGGCCCACCTCTCGCCTAGGTGGTCTCAACCTGCCCTGTCGCTCCGCCACATAGTAACAGTCGGGGGCTGTCGGGAACCCAGGCGCACCTCTTCTGGGATGGAGCCACCTGTCCTTTCAGCCCCCACATCGGAATCACTTGCAGGTACTCAACGAGTCAACCCGACTTTAGTCACCATCTATATAGTATGTATATATATATAGTATATTCCCGTGATCACCTCCCGAGTGATCATGACCCAATAGTATAGCATGGCAGACTGACAAGAATGTAGGGCCACTAATGGTAAACTAGCATCCTATACTAAGCATTTAGGATTGCAGGTAAGGTATCAACAGATGTAGCAACAATGACAGACTATGCAACAAAATAGGATTAATCGAAACAGTAACATGCTACACTAATCTAATGCAAGCACTAGAGGGTAGAATAGGCGAGATCTGGGGATCAAGGGGGGGGGGGGGCTTGCCTGGTTGCTCTGGCAAGTAGGGGTCGTCAACTCTGTAGTCGAACTGGGGTCGCCGGCAGTCTCGGGGTCTACCGGAAAGAAGTAACGGAGAGGGAACACAATAAATAATAGAGCAATCAAAGCATCACAAAGCATAACATGGCAATACGCGGTGCTAGGTGTGCCCTAATGCGGTAGTAGGTGATACCGACGAAGGGGGGGAACATCCGGGAAAGTATTCCCGGTGTTTCCCGTTTTCGGACAGATGAACCAGAGGGGGAAAGTGGCGTGTTTGCTATGCTAGGGATGTGTGGCGGACGAACGGGCTGCGTATCCAGATTCGTCTCGTCGATCTGAGCAACTTTCATGTACAAAGTTTTTCCATCCGAGCTACGGTTTATTTTATATTAATTTTAAAAGATTTAATCAAATTTAGAATTTATTTATTTATTTTAAATCAACATTATCCAGAATAGTGTATGCTGACGTCATCATGACGTCAGCAGTCAACAGGGTGTTGACTGGGTCAAACTGACGTGTGGGTCCCGCATGTCATAGACTAAGGCTAACTAATCATGATTAAATAGTTTAATTAGGTGGTTAGGTTAATTAAAGAAAATTAGTCAAGTTAATTAATTCTTTAATTACTTAATTAATATTTCAATTTTATATTATTATTATTATTATTATTTCTCTTTTTTTAACTTCTGGGCGTGGGCCCCCCTAGTTGGTGGCCCACAGGGGCCTAGCGGGTTTGGCCACTAACGGGCACATGGCACAACCCGTCTGGGCGCTGGCGGGACGCCTGTCAGGGTGAACCCGGGTATCGGCCTCGGCCACGGCGGCGCGCCGGCGTGAACCGGGCGGAGGACGGGGGATGACAATGGCGCACGAGACAGGGGCGACCGGTGGGAGGAGCGGCTGCAGCGGCATCGGCAAGCAGCACCACCAAGGGCGCACGGGGTAGGGGGGCGCGGCCACGGGCCAACGGGCACGCAGAGGGCTTATGCTCCGGGGGGGGCGCGGAGCGCACGGTGCAGTGGCGCGGGTGAGCGCCGACGTGAGGGCACGGGGAGGAGGAGGACCGGGGTCCTTGTCGGATTTTGGGTTCCGGCAGACCCTTGTGGTTCGAACACTGGGGTGCGCGCGGAGGTTTCGCCTTCTACCTACCTGTTCCTCGCTGAATAGCTAGGATCTAAACTACAAGAAGAACAACACAAGAGACACAGGGTTTATGCTGGTTCAGGCCACCATTGTGGTGTAATACCCTACTCCAGTGTGTGGCGTGGTGGATTGCCTCTTGGGCTGATGATGAACAATACAAGGAAGAACAACCTCGCAAGGGTCTGTTCTTGTGGTGGTGTTGTCCCTTTGGAAGGGTTGATTCTAGATGCCTATCTTATCTTCAGCTTCCTGTCCAGCTCTCTCTCTCTCTTGCCGGATCGATCTCCTTTTCACCCTGTGGGTGGCTAGTCCTATTTATAGGCGAAGGCCCTGGGCCTCTTCCCAAATATTGAGCGGGAAGGGCGCCAACAATTGGTCAATTTGAAGGGGAACATCTAGTACACTTATCCTGACTAAAGTTGGTCCTCGCCTGTCAAAGGCTCTGGTGGTGACGCCAACTTGGGCTCCACGGTGACCTCCATCCTGCCATTGGACTGGTCTTGGTCTTGTTGCACCGAAATGGATGCGTTTGCTTGATGCTCTCGCCTGCGCTTGCTCCCCTTGCACCAAAGAGGAAAGAAGGACACTACGCGGGCTGGCGCCTGTCCGGCGCCCTTGGTCGTGATGGCTTGCGTCATGGGCACCTCGCGAGGTACCCCGCCTTGAACTCTCCGCCTCCTCGTGAGCCAGCCTGACGAGGCCGTGCCTGAGGAAGCTCCTTGTCATCCACCCCGCGAGGCTTGGCCCCTCGCGAGGGTCTTGAGCTTGTGATGATGAAGATGGGCCGTGCTGGGCCCCCTTTGAGCCACGCCGCAGGCCGCAGGCAGGCAAGTCTGGGGACCCCCATTCCCAGAACGCCGACAGTATCCCCCGGGCCCAAGGCGCGCCCGGACTTGGCCGAGCAGAGAGGCGAAAGGGCGAGTGTGAAGCGTCGCGGGCCCCAACAGCCTGCGGCCTTGGGCGCCGCGTGGCGGTTGATTGGACGTGGGCGTCTCCGCAACCGCGCGAGTCGATAAGGAGCGGCATCTGCCCTCTGCCTCCTTTGCTTTCTCCCGTTGCTGCTCAGATCCCCTTTCTTGCGCCTCTCCTTCCTTCCTTCGGAATCTACAGATCTACTCCACCCGCGCGCCCTAGCCAGACGTGGCGCCTCGCTAGGCCGCGGCCGGAGCTTGGTACTCATCTGCCCTGGACTCGCCGAACGTGTCGGAGGTGAGCCTTGCCGGGGTGCACCATTGGCAGCGGCGCAGGGTGTCGACGGGGCGAAGGTGTTCAAGGCCGGCTTTGCCCTCCCTGAGGGCCAAGGAAGCACCTACTATCCACTCTTCGTGAGCGCCATTGTCGCCGGTCTGGTGCCTCCCTTCTCTGAGTTCTTCTTTTCCGTCCTCTGCCATTACAACCTTCAAGCTCTGCATCTCCACCCCAACTCTGTCCTCCTTCTGGCAATCTTCACCTACTATTGCGAGGCTCACGTGGGGGTGAAGCCCTCAGTGGCCTTGCTGCGCCACTACTTCTACCTCCGTCCCCCTCACGGTTCCGTCTCTGCGTGTGCGAGCTTCGTCACGTACGGCAACTCCATCGCCATTTTGAATCCCGGGAAAAGGATTGAGGGCTTCAGGAGCAAGTGGGTCTTGGTTGACGCTGGGCGCGTCCACCCCCGTCTGGCCTTGCCCACGGGGATCCCCTCGAGCTCCGACGACTGGTCTCGAGTGGAGCTTGCGGATCCCCGCGCAAGGCTAGTGTTGGAGAAGATGGATGCGGATCTGAGACCGGCCAGCATGGCGGCGGCGAAGCTGACTGGCGCCTCGCCGGTGAGGGAGTTCCTGGAGCATCAGCTGGCTCCGTTTCGTCAGTACTCGCTTCCGATGTGGAGGCCCCACCCGAGCCCCGCGGTCCTGGCCGATGAGGATCTGGCCGCGGTCCTCCAGTCTTTGGTCGGGGGAGACGTGGCAAGGTTGGAGGGCGCTCCGACGCCCATGTTCCTTCATGAGGACTCGGAGCAGGTTGTGGGGTCCATGCCCGTCCTCAACGGGGACGGGCCTTTGCCTGCGGAGGCTCCCGAGGACCTGGTGGATGTATCCTCCGGCGACTCCAGCGAAGAGAGGGAGGAAGGGGAGCGGGAAAAGGGGGGTGACTCCGAGGCAGAGTCAAGGGCTCCACCTCCTCGGCGCAAGTCCTGTGCTCTCCGCCTCTCTCTGAGCGACGACGACGAGGGTGATGTCGAGTAGGGCAGCGGGAGCTTGCCCCCGGCCCCGAAGAAGGACCGGACTGGGCTGATCCCCCGCGGGTCCGCCCCAGCCCCGAGGCGATCCGCAGGCGCCCCAGCTGCACCCGCTCTCCATGAGGCCGATCCTTGCAGCCGGCTCTCGGGCTTCAAGTACGGCTGGAGGCTGCTCGAGTCTGCGGGCGACGACTTGTAAGTGCTTGATCCCTGTCTTGTTTCTTGTTTCGTTGCTGGGGCTTGACGCTCGTATCTCCCGGCTAGGCTGACTCCCAAGGCAAAGAAGCCGAAGGGGGCTCCTGAGACTCCATCCACGACAGCGCCTCTGCTCGTGAAAGAAGATGATCGTGACGCGCGGGCCTCTCCTGCCCAGGCGTCCCTGCGAGGCCCTGCCGAGCTGGCTGGGGCGAGCTCGGCTCCTATGGCCCTGGCGACCCCTGAGGCGCCCCCGTTTGACGCCGTCGCCACGGCCGCTGGGGCGCAGCAGGCTCACCCTCAGGACACCATGGTGACGCTGCCGCCTTCTCCTCCTACTCCGCCGACCGCTGCTTCCCCGTCTCCTCCTCCTGTCCTAGATCGTGCTGCTGCCGAACTGGACCGTCTGCGGCAGGATCTTCTGTGCGCCGACCCTCATTTGGTGGCCGGGCGCTTGGAGCTAGCCTCTGGCTGGATTCGCTCCGATGCTTCGATTCGAGCGGCGGTGCTCCAGGCCTCGACGGCCTGCGACGAGGAAAAGCAGGCAGTCCTTGGGGCGAAGGTTGCCCGCGGCGCCGCCTTGGGGGAGGCGGCTAATGCCCGAGGTCGTTGCGAGGTGCTGGAGGGCGAGCTGAAGGGCCTGCAGGACCGACTCACCGAGAAGACTCGCCTTCGCCTAGAGCAGGAGGGCGGCATGAAGGCTCGCGAGGCGGCCGTCAAGGACTGGGACGCCAAGCTCAAGAAGCGTCGTGACTGCCTAGGCGCGCTGGAGCAAGAGCTGGAGGCGAGGAAGGTTGAGTTGGATGGTAAGGCACGGGTTCTTGCCGAGGATCGTGTGGCCTTTGTGGAGATGGAGGAGAAGGCCCGAGCTTCACTGAAGACGCTTTATGAGAGCGGCCTGGAGAGCCCGCTGGCCGGCGAGGAGGACGGCCCCGCCAAGCTGCTTGCTTTCCTGGTTTGTGCCCTTGACAATGTCGCCCTTGGCCTCGGCCCTACGGCTAAGGCCGAGGCACGCGTCTTGTCTTCTGCGGCGCTGACGCGGGTGTTCACCCACATCTATCTTCGGGACCACAATGTCGACCTCGACAGCCTGCTAGAGCCGGCGAGTGGCGAGCATGCTGCTGCCGCTGTTGAGGCTGTGAAGGGTTGTGCGGAGGCTCTGCTGGGGAAGTTCCGGGCCTTCAGCACCAGGCCGAAGCGGAGCGCTGCTAGCCCGGCAGCTCCACAAGGCGAACCCGCTCCGCGCAACTCCACGGCCGGCAAGTGACTCCGTTGTGGCTCCCGTCCTGCTTTTAGTTTCTGCACATGTATCAGGCCTCGGGGAGGCATTAAGACTTGCATTTGGTGCTGTGATAACATTGTGGACTGTAATATTTGCTTTTGAATTCCTTGAAATTTGCGCTATTTCCTTCCTACTTGCTTGTGTCCTACGCCGGCAGAGCCCGGCCCCGCGCATACCTCAGCCGCCGTTAGCCCCGACCGAAAACCAGGATGGGACCAAGGAGTGAGGGGCTACGTGACAAGTTAGGCTCCTGAGTTGCGATGCTCAGGAGTCCCCCTTGGCGCCCGAACAGCAAGTAGGGAGGTGAGATGTGGGGGTGGATCTACCGTTCTACGTCTGCAGAGCCCGGCCCCGCGCATACCTCAACCGCCGTTAGCCCCGACCTGAAACCAGGACGGGACCAAGGAGTGAGGGGCTACGTGACCAGTTAGGATCCTGAGTCGCGATGCTTAGGAGTCCCCCTTGACGCTCAAACGGCCTTCATACCTTGGCTCCGCTCGGGGAGGGACGCACGATGAACCAGGCCCGGGGGGGCCTGGCTGGGTGGTGTGCGCCTGGGCGTGACCCAGGCATAGCCCCCGTGCCCAGCCCCCTCGTGCGGCACTCCCGAGGGGAGGCGTTGCGATGAGGCTAGACACTGAGCTCTGGGGTCCCTGAGGTTGATGCAGCCCGGGGGGCTGCCCTCAGTTGTTTATCACCAGCGCGGAGCATAGCGCTTCCGTATGCGTACGGGCATAGCCGCTCCTCGGCAGTGTCTTCAGCCAGCGCAGAGCATGGTGCTTCCACTGGTGCGTGGGAGGGGGCTCCCCTCCGGGAGGAGTCCCCGGGGCGTGTACAGCCCCGCCCTGACACGTGGCTGGCACGGTAGGGCTTGACGAGGTATATCTGGGCACCCTGAGCCAGCGCGGGACTCACGGGGCCCTACCTCAAGGAGGGTTGCGCCTGGCTCTGGGCCTTATCTTGGAGTGTGTTCCTGCAAATTTAGCTAGATGCCGATGCTCCACGTCCTCGGGTCTCGGCTCTCGGGCTGGTCTCAGCCGTCGCTGGTATGCCGGGGCGCGATGCAGTGGGCAGACCAGAGGGTGAGGGCCGGTGAGCCAGTAGGAGCCCTGAGTCGCGATGCTCAGGCACCCCCCCTTTAACGCGCAAGCTGGGTTAGATGTCGAAACTCCACGTTCTCGGGTCCCGGCTCTCGGGCTGGTCTCAGCCGTCGCTGGTATGCCGGGGCGCGATGCCGTGGGCAGACCAGAGGGTGAGGGCCGGAGAGTCGGTAGGAGCCCTGCCAAATGTCGGATTTCGGGTTCTGGCAGACCCTTGAGGTTCGAACACTTGGGTGCACGCGGAGGTTTCGCCTTCTACCTACCTGTTCCTCGCCGAATCGCTAGGATCTAAACTACAAGAAGAACAACACAAGAGACACAGGGTTTATACTGGTTCATGCCACCATTGTGGTGTAATACCCTACTCCAGTGTGTGGCGTGGTGGATTGCCTCTTGGGCTGATGATGAACAATACAAGGAAGAACAACCTCGCGAGGGTCTGTTCTTGTGGTGGTGTTGTTCCTTTGGAAGGGTTGATTCTAGATGCCTATCTTATCTTCAGCTTCCTGTCCAGCTCTCTCTCTCTTGCCGGATCGATCTCCTTTTCACCCTGTGGGTGGCTAGTCCTATTTATAGGCGAAGGCCCTGGGCCTCTTCCCAAATATTGAGCGGGAAGGGCGCCAACAATTGGCCAATTTGAAGGGGAACATCTAGTACACTTATTTTGACTAAAGTTGGTCCTCACCTGTCAAAGGCTCTGGTGGTGACGCCAACTTGGGCTCCACGGTGACCTCCATCCTGCCGTTGGACTCGTCTTGGTCCCGTTGCACCAAAATGGATGCCTTTGCTTGATGCTCTCTCCTGCGCTCGCTCCCCTTGCACCAAAGAGGAAAGAAGGACATTGCGCGGGCTGGCGCCCGTCCGGCGCCCTTGGTCGTCATGGCTTGCGTCATGGGCACCTCGCGAGGTACCCCGCCTTGAACTCTCCGCCTCCTCATGAGCCAGCCTGACGAGGCCGTGCCTGAGGAAGCTCCTTGTCGTCCGCCCCACGAGGCTTGGCCCCTCGCGAGGGTCTTGAGCTTGTGCTGATGAAGATGGGCCGTGCTGGGCCCCCTTTGAGCCACGCCGCAAGCCACAGGCAGGCAAGTCTGGGGACCCCCGTTCCCAGAACGCCGACAGTCCTCACCAGCGTTGTAGGGAAAATGGCATCGGTTGTCGAGGAGGAGGACGTCGGGCGCGAGGACGACGGGGTCGACGACGGGGTTGGGGCGCCGTTGCCCCGATCCAGAAAGGTGGGGGGATGTGGGGAATGAGAGGAGGAGTGGGGTACGGTAGGTTAGGGTTTGGTGTCGTGGGGGTAATGGAGGAGTGGGGGTGGGCTGGCCGGTTTGGGGCCGGCCTGGCTAGCAGCTGGGCCAACTGGCCCAGTGGGGGGGGGGGTTCTCTTTTGATTTTCTTGTTTTCTACATTGTATTTTCCTTTTCCTTTTATATATTTCCTTTTCTGTTTTCTATTTTACTTTAGTTCCTCTTTTATTTGTTTTATAAACTATAAAAGTAGTCCCTAATCTAGTGTTAATAAATAGGCTACGGCTACATAAGTTTGGGCAACTAAATAAAATAGTTTAATATTTTATTTTATTTTGTAAAAGGCATTCAACTAATTGTTTTTGCTACAGTTTAAAATATTTTGGAGTATTTAAACCATTTCTAAAATTGTGGTTTCTCCACCATAATTACCTATGCAATATTTGGTTCACTCCGAACATTTTAGTTTTAATATTTGAAAACTTTTATTGTTTGCTTGATTGTGAATTTGGAATTGAATCGATTTGGAACTAACGCGAGATTAGAAACTGTAATTGAGGTGACGTGGCATCATTAGTGGGGGATCACTGTAGCTTAGTTATCCGGGCGTCACAATTCTCCTCCACTACAACAAATCTTGTCCCAATATTTAAGAGGTAGTGAAAAGGGGGAAGGTTTGGTAACGAATCTAGCGGGTGTTCTCATCCTGGCTTGCTCTTCTCGAAGAGGCCGGTCCAATATATTGATGTCTTCATTTCTCTGCTTTAGGCATCATGATGAAGTCGGCGTCCTTTCTTCAGGAACTCCATCGTACTTACGAAAGAATAAAGAGTGGGCATTCCGGGAGAACAGACCTCTGCAAGGTCGACTATCCGGTCGATAACATCGGGGAGGGTGGCGGATAGCAACTCTCGAATTGAAACTTAAGATAATATCGTGAGCAAAGTAAGAAGGTGCAAAATAGAAGTTTCAAGCGCATAGACAATCGTCCGTTGCCTGAAACAAAGTGTGAAAGGGGTTCAGAGCAATGGGAATAAGTATTGCGTCTAATAGCAGAACTGATGATCTCTCGGAAGGTGGCTCGTAATTTACTTATGAAGCCACGCGCGAGGAACAACCTTGGCAACAGGGGGTTTATCGGAGAGTCAGGTTTTGATCCTGTGGAACTGTAGGTTATGGGCCCACCATCTGGGTTAAAGTAAGAAGGGCGTTGACATCTTGCACGGTCATGATAGCAAGACATGTCAGAGGGTAGGCTATCAGTTATGTTGGCAACAATGTCGGTACCAAGGGCGAGGGACAAAGAGAACCATTTTCCTGCTTGTTGAACGAGGCGGACCATTAGGCAAAGTTCTCGTCCATCGGTGGCTACAAGAATGTCATCAACAAAAGCAATAGGGTCTTACTGACAGAATTGTACACCGAAGTGGTTACATAAGCAGGAGAATAATACTACTTAGATCATATAGATCACAAGAAAGGGTTAAACCAAACAATGGAAAGGAAATGTGATCATTAGATTAAACAGAACAATGGAAAGGAAAATGTGTTTAAACACATATTTCAGGGGGGTATCCTTCCCAAGGACAAGAAGAGCATGATATCCATGACAGGATATAATGTAGAAAATGCTTCAGGAAAGGGGAGAGAAATTTCATGACATTACCCATACAACGATGTTTGGATAATTTGATTAAGAAAATTTAGCATTGTAATTCGAGTGTTCTTATTGATGATAGGAGTACCACATACATGCTTCGAGATAGCATTGACATGGTCTTCAAGCAAAGGTTTGACTTTTGATATAGGAAGGATACATTAGGAACAACTTGTAGAATAAGTCTTACAATTTCCTCATGGAGAAATGGATAATCTTGCTAAAAAGGAAACTATAACAATAGGGCCTCCGGCCAGGTGTGCTAGGCATGACATCATCTTGTCGGGTCATATATATAGACCAATGTTATAACTCTTGGAAATATGTTCCAACCATCATATCTGACCGAGATTCAAATCTGATTGGTGTTAGGATAACTCAGACTCAAGATGCGTGAGAAGAAAGGTGCAACACAAATTGTCAAGATGACATTGTAAGATTCTCGGGAATTGAACTATGGAAGCGAGTTTCGAAACAAGAGTTCATCATTAAAGCAAAGAGAGGATGAGGCAGTGGCTGATGGTCTCAGCAACAATTCATCGAGATTTCCAAAAGATGGATCTCCACAATTATGTGAACAAGGAGATAACATTTAACAGATCAAATGATATAATGTTGTATGCTCGAAGAAAACATACACCATCAATCACTAGTTGGAAGGTGTGCCCGAAATATGACCTTTGGCAGCAAGATCAATGTTAGAGTGATGATTCAATAACCAACAGTCTAAGAACGAACTGTCGATCGTTGACTTTAAAGCAATAGGGTTGCTAGAAATACAGAACCCAAGCAACACCATTCACTTGTTAGTATTCCGGTTAGAATCAACATTGGGACCAAGAAAGAATGGTGATGGTGAGAAGTATCACTATACCAAGAAATTTTAAGAGGCGGAGCAATTCTCACAACCTTCTTGACATAAAAGATGGTAATACTCCAAGGTGAAGAAGAACAAATGCTGGATAGCAAGGAACTCAAGATTCAATCCAAAACATGAACACGTTTGTGTTGAGGGAAGACAAGGATGTGGTCGATGATAAAACAATCATCGAGGGTCAAGGATGGTATTTCCCATCATGAATTTGATTGATATCCTGGAAGGAGTTAAAATGTTGATGATGATCACGACAAATTTTGTCGAGAGGCTCCATGAAGATGCAATCACTCGGCGACGGCATCAAGCCAAGGGAATGGTGAAGCAAAAGGCTATTATAACTATAGATAATATGTCATCTCAAAATTTTGAGTTGTCTCTCAAGACAAACAATATGATGGTGAAAGTTCGATGTAAGCTTAGAGCACTGTCGGGATTGTGTCCCGAGGATGAAGGACATAGGTAGAATGGTCAAGTAGTCAACCTAACAACGATGATGTAGTCAATCAGCTGGGAATGACACGATCGAGTACAAACTCATAAGCAATGAAGATTACTAAGAGTTGTTGAATCGCAGTGCGGACTCGATTCAGTTATCAGTGCCTTTGAGTGTTTAATGACTTAGAGCCCGTGAAAAAATTGGAACCAATGAGAATGTAGTACTTGATGGAGAACTCATAAGAAGATATGCAGTTCCGTGATAATCTCGAGATACCAGGGTGTAATACTCGACGAAAGATCAAAGTAAAAGTTGGACTGGTGTATTGATCCACGAAAGACAAGTGCTCAACTTGCCCGAGAAATGGGATCGAAGAAGAACATATGGCCAGAACCACAATTGCAAAGGATCAACGTCACCGATACCAAAGGATATTATATCAGGGAAATAGTTATTATCACAAGAAGCTTCCATGATAGGATCTACATCGTGTCCATGGGCATGAACGCAAAGTTCAAGGTCGACTCCCACTTTTGTAATGCATAACCTTTAATTCAGTTCCCATTTTTGAAGAAGTTGTTATGTTGAAATTTTACCTAGCAAAATACCAGAAGAGTATGGCCCGTGAAATCTTTCGGGCTCACATAGATTAGGTAAAGCACTGGTTCAACCCATCGGGGCATCATAGGAACATATACCACAAACTTCATAGTAAACATCACCAGATCGAGAGCAGAGCATGGTTGAGAAAACAGAGTATACAATTTAGCCAAGGCTTTATATATCCGTGGAAAGGCTCACAAGGTTATTTGAATATGAAGGACACTGTCGGGTAATAATCCAACAAGAGGTCTGGTGGTCTACAATGGAGCTGATGTGAGTATCGGTACTCTATTAAAGGAAGAAGGAATGCAAGTGCATCGGATTATAGAAACAACTGACTAACTCAAAGCTTAAATGCAAAGGAATTATGAATTCCAAGACAAGGGATCAGAAGCAATGCTCTGATTAGGGATGGATAAGTTGAATAGCCTTAGGGGTACAATCGATGGCATTTTGATTAGTCGAGATCCAGCTCATGTTTGAAATGATGTCTAAGCCAGAAGGATGAATTCTAGGATCTGATTGTGGATCGCGAGCCTTCGCAACTTATTGAATCAATGGACTCAAAATGATAGTGACAAAGGATGCCAATAAGATTACTTATGGGATTAACCATAATGCAACAAGCGAGAATTTCAAGGGCAATAAGCTACTGAGGATTTTTGGAAGATCGAGTAGTATTTCAAAGACCTTTCTGAAATACATGAATCAATTGGGGATGAGCGGATACTCGATAAGTGTGGGAAAATTATCCGTAGGGGTATTCATGGGGCAAGAACTACAAGGCAGTAAGCTCAAAGGATTCTCGGAATATCGGAGAGTATTTCAGGACATCTTGTAATAACAAGAGCAACTGGGGATGACAATATGAACGACAGGTGTAAGTAGTTATCCATAGGGAATTATCGATGGAAGTGAATTGCAAAAGCGATGGCACATAGCCTCGAGAGCACATCGTAGAGTATCTTCAGAATCTTCTGGTGCAGCAGGCGGTCATCGGTAACATGGGGCTCTCCGGGTGGAAGTGATCACGAGATCCTAATGTTAGAGTTAGCAAAATTCATTTAACCCGAATAGAAGAGAGATCAGAGACCCAAAGTATAGATGAGGAGTAAAAGATCCTAATATTACCCAATGGCAAAGTGGGCCCGTAAGCCGCACAACCATGTTAGTAAAAGTTTTTCAATGACTAGACTCGACTTTGGCCAAGGAGTTGGAAAGGGGGATTCCTACAGGCAGTTGGCTCTGATACCAACTTGTGACGCCCCCGATTCAATCGTACACTAATCATGCATGCAAACGTGTACGACCAAGATCAGGGACTCACCGGAAGATATCACAACACAACTCTAAAAACATAAATAAGTCATACCAGCATCATATTACAAGCCAAGGGCCTCGAGGGCTCGAATACAAGTGCTCGATCATAAACGCGTTAGTGGAAGCAACAATATCTGAGTACAGACATAAGTTAAACAAGTTGCCATAAGATGGCTAGCACAAACTGGGATACAGATCGAAAGAGGCGCATGCCTCCTGCCTGGGATCCTCCTAAACTACTCCTGGTCATCGTCAACGGCCTACATGTAGTAGTAGGCACCTCCAATGTAGTAGGAGTCGTCGTCGACGGTGGCGTCTGGCTCCTGGGCTCCGACATCTGGTTGCGACAACCAGGTAGAAGGGAAGGGAGAAAAGGGGGATAAAAGCAACCGTGAGTACTCATCCAATGTACTCGCAAGCAAGGAGCTACACTACATATGCATGGGTATATGTGTAAGGAGGCAATACTAGTGGACTGAACTCGAGAATGCCAGAATATGAGAGGGATAGCTAGTCCTATCGAAGACTACGCTTCTGGCAGCCTCCGTCTTGCAGCATATAGAAGAGAGTAGTTTGAAGTCCTCCAAGTAGCATTGCATAGAATAATCCTACCCGGCGATCCTCCCCTCGTCGCCTGTGGAAAAGCGATCACCGGGTTATCTGTGGAACTTGTCTGGGTGTGTTTTATTAAGTATCCGGTTCTAGTTGTCATAAGGTCAAGGTACAACTCCGGGTCGTCCTTTTACCGAGGGACATGGCTACTTGAATAGATAAACTTCCCTGCAGGGGTGCACCACATTTCCCAACACGCTCGATCAAATTTGGTCGGACACACTTTCCTGGGTCATGCCCGGCCTCGGAAGATCAACACGTCGCAGCCAACCTAGGCACAATAGAGAGGTCAGCACGCCGGTCTAAATCCTATGCGCGCAAGGGTCTGGGCCCATCGCCCATTGCACACCTGCATGTTGCGAGGGCGGCCGGAAGCAGAACTAGCCCCCTTAATACAAGAGCAGGCTTACGTTCCAATCCGGCGCGTGCCGCTCCGTCGCTGATGTCAAGAAGGCTTCGGCTGATACCACGATGTCGAGTGCCCATAACTGTTCCCGCGTAGTTGGTTAGTGCGTATAGGAAAGTGGCCAGACTCAGATCAAATACCAAGATCTCGTTAAGCGTGTTATTATGAAGTAACCGCCGACACCGACCAGGGCCAGGCCCACCTCTCGCCTAGGTGGTCTCAACCTGCCCTGTCGCTCCGCCACATAGTAACAGTCGGGGGCCGTCGGGAACCCAGGCCCACCTCTATCGGGATGGAGCCACCTGTCCTTTCTGCCCCCACATTGGACTCACTTGCGGGTACTCAATGAGCCAACCCGACTTTAGTCACCATCTGTATAGTATGTATATATGTATAGTATATAACTGTGATCACCTCCCGAGTGATCATGGCCCAATAGTATAGCATGGCAGACTGACAAGAATGTAGGGCCACTAATGGTAAACTAGCATCCTATACTGAGCATTTAGGATTGCAGGTAAGGTATCAACAGATGTAGCAACAATGACAGGCTATGCAACAGAATAGGATTAATCGAAACAGTAACATGCCACACTACTCTAATGCAAGCAGTAGAGGGTAGAATAGGCGATATCTAGTGATCAGGGGGGCTTGCCTGGTTGCTCTGGCAAGTAGGGGTCGCCGGTAGTCTCGGGGTCTACCGAAAAGAAGTAACGGAGGGGGAAAACAATAAATAACAGAGCAATCAAAGCATCGCAAAGCGTAACATGGCAATACGCGGTGCTAGGTGTGCCCTAACGCAGTAGTGGGTGATACCGACGAAGGGGGGGAACATCCGGGAAAGTATTCCCGGTGTTTCGCATTTTCGGATAGATGAACCGGAGGGGGAAAGTGGTGTGTTTTCTATGCTAGGGATGTTTGGCGGACGAACAGGCTGCGTATCCAGATTCGTCTCGTCGATCTGAGCAACTTTCATGTACAAAGTTTTCCATCCAAGCTACGGTTTATTTTATATTAATTTTAAAAGATTTAATCAATTTTAGAATTTATTTATTTATTAAATCAACATTATCTAGAATAGTGTATGCTGACGTCATCATGACGTCAGCAGTCAACAGGGCGTTGACTGGGTCAAACTGACGCGTGGGTCCCACATGTCATAGACCAAGGCTAACTAATCATGATAAAATAGTTTAATTAGGTGGTTAGGATAATTAAACAAAATTAATTAAGTTAACTAATTCTTTAATTAATTAATTAATTAATATTTCAATTTTATTATATTATTATTATTATTATTATTATTATTATTTCTTATTTTTTTAACTTCTGGGGCGTGGGCCCCCTAGTCAGTGGCCCACAGGGGCCTAGCGGGTTTGGCGCTAACGGGCACAGGGCACAGCCCGTCTGGGCGCTGGCGGGACGCCCGTCAGGGTGAACCCGGGTTCGGCCTCGGCCACAGTGAGGCGCCGGCGCCAGGCGCCAACCTGGCGGACGACGGGGGATGACAACGGCGCACGGGACAGGGGTGGCCGGTGGGAGGAGCGGGCTGCAGCGGCATCGGCAAGTAGCACCACCAAGGGCACGCGGGGTAGGGGGCGGCAAACAGGGGGCGCAACCACGGGCGAGTGCGCGCGGAGGGCTTGTGCTCGGGGGGCGCGGAGCGGACGGTGCAATGGCGCGGGCGAGCACCGACGTGAGGGCACGGGGAGGAGGAGGACCGGGGTCCTCACCAGCGTTGTAGGGAAAATGGCAGCAGTTGTCAAGGAGGAGGACGGGGACGACATGCGTTGACGGAGACGAGGAGGCGGTCCGGCGAGGTGGCTCCGGTGGCAGCGGCGTCGACGTGCAGGAGGTGGCGATACAAAGAAGGGGACGGCTCGATTTGCACGAGGTAGGGGTACCGAGCTCCTATGCGTCCATGTAGTCAACAAAGACGGTGGAGGCGGTGCTCCCGGCACAGTCTAAGGCGGCAGGGAGGACGTCGGGCATGAGAACGACGGGGTCGGCGATGGGGTTGGGGCGCCGTTGCCCCGATCCAGAAAGGTGGGGGGATGTGGGGAACGAGAGGAGGAGTGGGGTATGGTAGGTTAGGGTTTGGTGTCGTGGGGGTAATGGAGGATTGGGGGTGGGCTGGCCGGTTTGGGGCCTGCCTAGCTAGCAGCTGGGCCAACTGGCCCAGTGGGGGGGTTCTCTTTTGTTTTTCTTGTTTTCTACATTGTATTTTCCTTTTCCTTTTATATATTTCCTTTTCTGTTTTCTATTTTACTTTAGTTCCTCTTTGATTTTTTTTATAAACTATAAAAGTAGTCCCTAATGTAGTGTTAATAAATAGGCTACGGCCACATAAGTTTGGGCAACTAAATAAAATAGTTTAATATTTTATTTTATTTTGTAAAAGGCATTCAACTAATTGTTTTTGCTACAATTTAAAATATTTTAGAGTATTTAAACCATTTCTAAAAGTGTGGTTTCTCCACCATAATTACCTATGCAATATTTGGTTCACTCCGAACATTTTAGTTTTAATATGTGAAAACTTTTATTGTTTGCTTGATTTTGAATTTGGAATTGAATCGATTTCGAACTAGCGCGAGATTAGCAACTGTAATCGAGGTGATGTGGCATTATTAGCGAGGGATCTTTGTAGCTTAGTTATCCGGGCGTCACACCTGTTCCCTCCATGGAGAAGATGATCGAACAATGGCAGAAGGAAGGGTGAAGGGATGAAGGCAAATGGAGGAGGGAGAGGAAGATCGTGCGACAACAGTTCCAAATCGAGAGGGAAAGGCGAAGAGTGGACGGTTGCCAGTTTTCCACGGTACACGAAGAGGCGCCCCGGCCTACACGTCCGTTTCGAAATACTAGTAGAAAAGGACTTGCCGTCGTCTCATTGATATGTTGGAACGGGACTTCATGTCAACGAAACATGGTGTGTAATTTCTCATGCGAAATGCGATATGGCTGCATTGGCCCGAGGTGGCACATTATTTTCTTGAAAGTTTGCCGCATTAGTTATTGACCTTTATTTTTTTAACATACAATATGAATGGATAGCTCCTGCGGTCATCACACGTGAGCGGATATAGTGATGGTTGATTCACCTGAGCAACTTATTACTGTGGGAATATGTGAGTACCAGCGGATTCAAGGATCAGAGAAATGATGGTTGCTTCGTCCGAGAAACTTATTGTGGCGAAGGTGGGGCTCTGTGGCTTGACTGCTCACTAGTCATTACTACTGCGGTGCAACGACCAGGGTAAATCTTTCCCTGAAGTTGTGTTGTGCACTCAATATTGCTGCATGGGAGGTGGAGCCGGATGAAGGATGTCCAACATGTCAGCAAAAAGAAGTTGAATTGCTTCTGGCATTGATATCAATCCTTCAGGATTTGTTTATATGTACGCTTAATATTAATGAAATTGTATTGTGATGCTATGAAGGTTTCAACTTTGGTTCCCGCAGGAAAAAAAAGGTTTCAACTTAGGATTCATGTGTCCTGCCTCAAGATTATCTCGTTACAACATCCCATCAAATACAAATGAAACTACCATGGCTACCATGGCTGATGCATCTCAATGGTTCGCAGATCAGCGCCAATATTCACATCACAACTGATGACAAAGTTGTGAGATGGTGTACAAATAAAGAAAAAATATAATTGATCGATGTTGTTCGTAGGCATGGCTCCATTTCCTTGGCACAATGTTCATTGCTTGGCAGCTAGTTTCACCCAGCTCTGTAGCCAAAAAAGAGGTGTATGGAGGACACCACAATCCGATCATTTTGTGCAGCTCCACTAAAATTGAGCGGACCATCCCTGTTTGCAAAGACATCCAGTCAGTGTGATTACAATAATAGTGGAACTAGATGATGAAACATAACACACATAAATAGAAGCAGATGACATGTACGATCTCTCTTTAGGACTAACTTCTTGTTGGAGAAGATTAGGCATGGAGTTCGATGAGGAGGATAGCAAAACCAATCTCCCTTTCTGCAGTCCCACAGAAATGTAAAAATGTTGCCCGTGTGACATTTTGGCGGAACTGCACAAAACACTCTTTAGAAAAAAAAGTGATTTGTGCAGTTCACCAAAAGGTCGCAATAGCAACGAGGTGAAAATGGATAGTCCTGTTTGTAAAAGGAGGTCGAAAGGAAACACTTACTGTCCAGTAACACGAGTTGAAGACACATACACCGACAAAAAAGAAGCATGTTCCATGTAATAAGCGAAAGATAGCACATGGTTTATCAAAAATGGTTTGAGGACGAGATTGCAAGATGGAAAGTACACCGGCCGAGATACGATTTAAGTAAACAACTAAAGAAGATCCACATATAGAAACGTGGGAAGATGGGAAGTGGAGCAAGGCCGGAGGAAGCTGTACCTGAGGGTCGTCAGGATGTTACTAGGAGGGCGCCGGCGGCCGGGATCTGCCCATACTGCGGCAGCGAGCAAGTGGCGAAGGCCCTACCGCGCCGTATCTTGGTCAAAGAGAACGGCGGGTACCATAGATTGGGACGTGCTGCCTCAACGCCGTCGAACGGAGAGACGATGCACATCCTCCCTCTTCGCCGGCAGAGGGGATGCGGCCGGATCACTGACCAACGCTGAGAGAGTGAGGCCACGGCCGCCTTGTGTGAGATGATGTGATGAGAGACAAACCAATTTTTCCATTTTCCCCACGTCAATCGTTTTTATTCTGTATGTGCCATTGAGGAATATATAACTTTATTTAATACTAACGTGTCAAGTCGAACTTTGTTCCGTCTAGGCATGGTACTCGACCTTCCTCCGAGTAAACAACCGCTACAGGCGTCAAATTATCACGTGGGCTGCCTTTTCGTATAGAAACGAACTCCACCGTGTACTCGCGCGGGTGTGGCCGGGAACGAGACGTGAGTACGTGCGTCCTGCATGCACTTCTTATTTAGGTGCAAGTACGTGCGTGGGTGGGTGTGAGAGAGATGGTTTGTGCGAAACAGAGGCAATGTGTTGATGATATCTCAAACAGAAAAACGTAACATATGCAATGTGTGTGAAATGGAGTCATGGACGTGAGATATCAATAGAATGGAAAACAGGGATGAAGTGTGTGGCTGCGCGATTGATAAAGAGTGCCATCGAATTTGTGTTTGCCCACGTCAAAGATACATGGCGGCTGGCCAATTGGAATTTGAGAGGGCAGAGGTGCAGTTTTTCTCCGTGGCATGGATACCTACCTAGAACGTTTGACTATCGGTGTGTGGGGGGGGGGCAGAGACCAATCGATTAGTATATGTGTGGGGAAGGAGAAAGACCTAGCTATGTATTGAGGGAGATCGATCGACATCCATGGATATGTGTAGCAGAGGAATAAGGTTGGGATAAAGACAAAGATAGAGCGTCAGAGGGTTGGTGGTGGAGTGGCGTCTCACAAATGGTGGGAGAGGCCTGCTAGACAAACGGAGGGTTGGTGGTGGAGTGGCGTCTCACAAATGGTGGGAGAGGCCTGCTAGACAAAAGGAGGGTATGAGTGCAATATCAATAAGAGATGGCGAGGGATGTCTGTCTGTCTATGCACGTGCGTGTGAGAGACGGGTCGGGAGGTATGCAAGGATGATGAGGGGAGAAGATATGTTTGTGGTAAGCATATGTAACTACATAGGAAGATCAACCGTCATGTGTCCAAGAAAGGGAGAGACATAACTAGCGAGGTAAGTGTATCGGTGCTTGGGGAAAACGAATTATAGTCGACCTGGCTATATGTAGGGAGATCAGTTCATATACACGCCTGCATGTGTTAGAAGCAAATAAGGTCTGGAGAGACAGACAAGGGGAGAGGGGTGCGGCTAGGAGGTGGTGCGAGAGGCCTACCATGTCGACGGGGGAGGAGTGTGCGTGTATGTGATCAATATATAGAGGGGCGGGAGTGTGCACCTGCATGGAACCGTATTGAACATAGTGGGGCATGGACGGTGAGAAGAGAAGAGGGGAAGTATATATGTGTTTGTTGTATCCACACTTGGCTAGAGAGGTATATCGACCGGTGTGTGCCGGAAAGAAGGAGTTGGGGGCCTACACACACCACGAGTGGACGACCTAAAGAGAAATAATGAACGTGCACGATGGAGGGGACGCTAAGGGTGGGAGAGAGGGGGCGGGTGTGTGCATGCACGATAGAAAGTTAGCGCTAGCTAGCTACAAATAGAAGAGGATCGCGAAGGTGTATAAGACGAACAAAGATCAGAATTAATTATAAAAAAATGGATACGGATACTTGAAGAAGATATCATAATGTAGAACATTTATTATAATTTGGGCTAATGTGTGGCTTTTGCAACTCAGGTCTAAATACATGTCATAATGTAGGGGGCGGGTCACTATACTTTGTGTGATAAACACGGTGTACGTATGGAACATGGTTTAGATTATGAATATATAGTTAGTACATCAAATGTACTATTATTTGGAATCAACATCAAGTGTATTCAAAAAATAGAATTCGAGTTCATGTAGTACACATAGTTCATATCTATCTGTATAGTAATCATGTGGTGTGTTATTAAGGTAATACATGAATGATGGTTGAAGTTGGCAACAATCATGATTGTAGATTCTTATTGAAATAGAGAAACAAATTCAAATTTGGTTCGAATTTCAGCGGTAGTATAGACATTTGGAATGCACTAAAATGTTGGTATGACTAGGTTACATGCATTATACAGCAAGCAAAAAAATTTAATAGTACGGACGAATTTAACGGTGTTCTTTGTGTAAGTTGCATGTCATATAATATTGCTCTAATATTTGGTCAAAGTTAGCATCGAAAAACGCATTAGGCCCAATATAGATGGAAGGAGGGATTAGCTTTGAATAGCATTTGTATAGTAAAACGGGGCAAGACTCTCTCTTTGTGTGGTGTGAATAGTTTTATTTTTTTAGTTTTCTTTTTGGTTAAGGGAAGAGCGAATTAATTTGGTACGTACAAGTACAATATTACTACATGTTAGGCTTGTACCTCAAATTCAGCCCGCGTCTTGTTATATCCCGAAAATTCAGATACCGTGCTCCCAAAACTGGCGCCTTCACAACCCACGCCTTGCTATCCTGAAATTACAACAAACGCGAAAACTCCCTCTAGCTGCCAAATCCCGACACGCGAAATCCCCCTTCTAACCCTGAGCCCAAAGGGCCGCTAGTTCAAATCAGTGGGGGGGGTACTTTTGTAACACACCCTACATTTTGGACAAGCGCGTCCCTAAGTCATGGTTCACACCCTCGCATCGCCCCCTTTTCGCCATTCGAAATCCAAGGCCGCCATAACTTCTCCGCTCTAGCCACGAAACCCCACCCTCCTCCGTCCGCCACCTCACCGCTGCACAGCCAGAGCCTCTTCCCCGATGACGTCGTCCACCGCAACAGCTCGACGTCCCTCGTCCAACTCCTCGGATGAGTATTCGTTGTCCATATCATCGTCCCGCCAGTTCAGCCACCCCGTCCTCCATATCATCGCCTCGTCTATCGCGGCTGCTCCATCCCCACAGCGCCGCCTTAACCTGCTCCACCTGAACCTGAGCATCCTCACCGACTCCTCGGACGAAGCCAAGGCCTACTCAGCGCCACCAAAGAGGTTGTACACTCATTGCATCACACCTTCTCCTTAACTCGACCTCCCGGGACCGTCAGTGCTCCATCCCGCACCCCCATGGACCAGCTACCTTGAAGCCGGCACCGCGGGCGACATCTCCACTGCGGCTCTCCCCCAGTGCGAGGACCCTTCGGCGGCAGCGTCCATACCAGCCGGATCTATTGCTACTGCTCCGGCTCTCGCTCGCTCGATCGCTCGCTCGCCCAGCTGCTGCTGCTGCTCTCCCTCTCGCTCGTGTTGCTGCTCTACTTCAATTTAGCCATACTTCAGTCGACTGAATTGACTTTTGGGTCAGTCAATTTTCAGGGGTTGGGGGGGCTCGCCGGAGTTAAGGAAGAACCACCCGCAGCGGGGACGGGGGCTCGCCGAAGAGGTACCCCACTATCTATCTTAGGGTTCAGGGTGGGGGGGCTGGGGGCCTAGAGGGCTGGCTAGGGCGGCGATGGGGAGTTGTTTCGGGGCGGCGAGGCGACACTGGGGCCGGTAGTGTCTGCCGGTGGTGGCTGGCGGCTCAGGGGGGTGCAGGTTGAAGATGAACTGCAGGCCCTCCCTAAACTACATGTCAAGTGCCTCTCTGCTACCATTGCATTCAGTTTCGATAGCAACATTTAGATTCCACAGTAAATTTCAGTTTCAACAGTTAAGTTCAGAGTCAACAGTTTTTACCTCATCTGTTGTAGTCAGGTGGTTTTTGGTGATGTAAATTTTATATCTTTTTTACATCATCTATTGGAGATGCTATTAGAATCCTACTTGAGATTGACGATGTCTATCTTGTGTTGCTTCAGCCTTGATGTCTTACGGCTCACCGGAACTGCTCCAACGACAGAACGATCCATCACAACAGAGCATTGCCCTGGACGCTATCTACAAATTCCTCAGATCTTCCTCCACACCTCCAACAGCCACCTCTACCTCAATTGCTTTAGGGACCAACCCAATGATGCTGAGGTCTACACGGCTACGGCAAAGAGGTTGTACACTTGTTGCATCACTTATTACTATACATTCATGTTGATCCATTAGGGCTATTTTGGTTCAACGAAAAAATATAGCAATAGGTAATGTTCCAATGGTACTCTACTATTCAATTATTCATGCATTTTGTTGAAAGGAATGAAGCAAAACATCCACCTGGACCTACTTTTCAAAATCATATGCATGAAAACAAGACCAAGTGCATTAGTTGCACAATAACATTCTAATTGTACACACTTTCATATGGTTTCACTTTATTTTGGCCATGTTTCTTTGCATTCCTCTGCTCTTCCAATTCCTATAAACCAAACACCCAAGTTGACAGAAATCCTGTGTTTACAAATGCTTCATTTACCATGTGCATTCCTATCCTGTTTTGGTGTTTTTCCTATCCCTCCATTTTTAGAATCATGCAAGCCAAATGAGCCCTTACAGAATTAATTCAGTTACAGGTAGATGTCGAAGGGAACTTTCTGTGGTTTGTCCTGCTCCTGCCGCGACGTTGTCCACCTCACCTGAGCTGCTCCATCGACAGAAGCATCCACCAAACCATACATCACGACTTCTGACCGTCTTTCGCCGCCTCAGATCTCCTTCCCTGCCGCCGGCACCCACCGCAACAACATCACCATCATCGACTCAGCAGATGAACCTGAGGAGTACATGGGTCCACAAGAGTGGTTGCACTCTTCTGTTTCTACTTATGTTATGCATTGCTTGAAATTACCTGCTACTTTATCGTCCTCTTCACCTCTTGGACGCCAAGTCAGGTCCAAATTAATGTTCAAACTTGAGTTCTAAATTAGTTGTGGGGCAGATATCGAGGCAGCAATGAATAGTATGTCTATCTAATATCAGGTTCACCTAGGGTATGCCTATGTTGTTCATCTTTGGGTGGGAAACAAATAGTAAAGCAATCATCATCTGTCTTTTTATTAAATTAAAGCAATCATCAGCCGGCTATCATTATTTTTGGATCCATCCATTGGTTGTTACCATCACGCTAAATTTTTGCATGCTCTCCTTACATAATCTCACCATATTTTTTTGTATGCATGTCAGATATTGTTCACAGTCATGCTGAACATGTAGAGAAAAAGATAAGAGTTTTGCACCGCAATACAATGTCATGCAGACATCGCTCCATGGTGGGTTCAATGGCAACCCTCCCTCCGTAGATTTTAATCCACAGGAAGATATCTGTTCTGAGGAAGATTCAGATGCAACTGACCACTCCTATTTACCCCCCAAGGTGTTTGCTCTAACTTGGCATGCTGATTTTATTCATATCATGCATATGTTGCCTTGTAGTGCCTACTTTCGACATCATATATGTCATCTGCTTAGTTTATACATGTTCTGTAATGCCACCTGCTTAGTTTCTATATCATATGGGAATTATGCAATCTCATCTCTTTTAGCCATCCATAATATATGTGAAATATGCAATGCCATCATGTTTAACCAGGCATCGTACATTTGAATGATATCTTTCCCATCCTTTTCTTCATTACATTTCCATTTGTCGACAATGTTTGTACATTAAACTACTCTTCCTGTGAATCAACCATTTGGGTGGGAGATGGAAAAATCTGGAGTGAAAACAAGGCCTTCAGAGCAGACAGTGCTACCTGTCGAAGCAGATCTCTTGTTGGGTCCCGATAGCTCCTCAGAGATGGATACAGAGACAGCTGACCAGTCCTATTCCCCCACCGAGGTGTATGCTCTAACTTGGCATGGTTATACTGCTCATATCATGCATATGGTGTCTTACATTGCATAGTTTAGACATCATATACACAATATTCAACACCATGTTCTTAGTTCAGATATCATATCGAATGCCCTCTGTTTAGCATATAAATCAAATATGTGAATTAAATGATGCAATCCGGATTACTTAGATAACATGTATGTGAATTATGTCATGCGATCTTGTTTAGTTATTCATCATAACTTTGAATTATGTTATGCTATGCTATCCTGTTTAGATAGACATCATATATGTGAAATTATGTCATGCTATCCGTTTTAGTTAAACAATATACATGTCAACTATTTCATGCCCTCTTTTTTCCACACTATCTATTGCATTTGTCTCTCATACAATGTCTGTACATTCAACTATGTTTCCTGTTTATCAGCCATTTGAATTGGAGCAGGTGATGCCAGTATCTATCATGCTAAAAACACGGTCTTCAAATAGAACAGTGCTACCTCTTGGTGGAGATAGCACCCCGGTTGTACATGCACGAGAACCAGCCCTACCACACATAACCCAGACTCCCGTAGATTGTACCCCTACTGTGATGGACAGTGAATCAGCTTCACCCAATCTAACCCCAACCCCAGCAGATAGTAACCCAGTTCCTGTTGACACAACACCATCTCCACCACAGAGCTCCCAAACAAGAGCAGTTAGTAAGGCAGCTCCAGTGCACAAAGGGCTAGTACTATCATGACGAACCCCAACTCTACCAGTTAGTACGTCTATTCCTGTGGAGGAAGCACAACCAGCTAGTCGTAGTTTAGCATCTATCGCATTTGATGTTGTTAAATTGTATGTGTGTATCTTCCCATCTTGGAAATATTATACTGAAGATGAAGGAAAATGCCAGTTGCAGGTGTTTGTCCAGGAGTTATGTGTAAGTAATGTTATTCATGGCAATTACTTTGCTTTGTCCCATACATCCTACCTCCATGATGGTTGTAATACATCAAATTTTCCCATTTTTCTCTATAGAGAAGTACGAATTTAGAAACTCAGGATGAGGTGACCTGTGCTAATACCTCTGCTATCTACAAGAATGCTTGGTGGCAGTATCGGAATTACATGAAGAAAACGTACTTCACCGGCAAAGAAACTCATGAAATTCCCTTATTTTCTCCTGAGACGCATTTACTAGACAATGATTGGGAATGCCTTGTTCTGTACTGGTCCCGGACCAAGAATGTGCTAAGGTCTATGAGCTCATTTTCTATTTTTAAGTATTATATTCTTGCGTCTTACTGTACTCTGTTCATGTAGAACAAGTGCCTAAACCTAAAGAACAATTGTTCTAATTTAAGATTCCATTGCTATCATAGTTCAAAAAAGCGCTAGGCGTTAATTGTGTGTTTTGCTACCGCCTTGCACTTTACTGACCAAAGCGCATGCTTATGCACAGTTATGCATAGATTAAGCGTAGTTATGCGCAATGCGTTTTGCCAACACCTAGAGCCTAGGCGCGCTTAAGTGCTCGCTTAGGCGCGCCTTTTTTAATTATGATTGCTTTGCTCTTGTATCAGTGTATTTACTCATACAAACTTATTTTTAAAATTGAAGGATCCAATCAAAACTCCAATGACACAGCAGGTACGTTCACGCATGTTTCTTTAACAGGTTTGCTCTTATCAATAGCTCTGTTGATTTCAATTTTAATTGTGTATACAGTTGACATTCATATCATGCACATTACTAGCATCACAACAAAACCAATAATGTTGTTGTACATGTAGACCCATGGTACCCATCTGAAATCTTGTTGTGCCGTGTAGTTTCCCAAGCTTTGTATTCTTTCACTGCTACTTTGTCTTGAACCGATATGATTTGAACCGTGTCTCTATTTTGATTTGACAAGACAATGCAGTGACCATAGGACATAGATATATGTTTGTTTGATGCTTTTATTATGTATTAGTACTTGGCCATAGAAGACTTGGTAGTGTAATCCCGTCCACCTTACTAATGAACTGTTTCACAAAAATGAGTTTCATATACTAGTACATGCTAAACTTGATATGTGTCTGCTTGTTTCTTCTTTTAGAATGCTGACAGAATATTGGGGAAGAGTGCCTTATTAAGCAATGGTAAAGGAAGTAATGCAGATAAGGTTTAAGATAGTGACACATCCTTGTTGGTCTCCAACAAAGCTGATAAAACAGCTAAGGAAGACTATCTTGAAGATAACGAGACAACCCCAAAGTCCTGTCTTGGTTTAGTGTTCGAGTTACTGGCCACTACCGCTTGCACAAGCTATTCAAACTCACTGTCTGAATCAGTTCGGTTTCTTGAGTCTCAACTACAAGATGAAAGACATCGATCAGCTGTGTTGCAAGAAGAAGCGGAAGGACTGTGGAAGTCCCTGGAGCATTCAGATGCATACTTTCTGGTGCAACAGCAAGCGTTGGAGGATTTTTGCGCCAAACAGGACAAAGCTAATAAGCTTGCTAAGCTTATTGCCAGCATGGTGGATACCCAGGATAATGTTTCTTGAGCTCTTCTGAAGTTGTTTCGGTTATGCTCTTGTTTTGCTGCCGCATTTATTTGCACTAGTGGCCAATTTTGATGGCTAGTGTATGTAATATGCAGCTTTGTTCCCTATATTTGCACTGGTGGCGAACTTTGATGCTGAGTGGATGTAATATGTGTAATAGAGGTAATAGGCTAGCATTAATTGCTTGCTTATTTATTCCCTTATTGTCTTGTTTAGTTGTTTGCTTGTAGTCAGTGCAGTTCTTTTTCTGTGTTTTTCTAGTGGCCACAATAGCCTATTTTTGGTAACTAGGCCAAAATAATCAACACACAGACTGTTGTAACCATGGGACTCCTGCGGGCCGTATGATCCATGGGCCTTCTTTGGGCCGTAGGATCCATTGGCCTTCTATACGGGCCGTAGGATCCATTGGCCTTCTATACGGGCCTTAGATCCATGGCCCTTCTACGGGCCGTAGGGTCCATGAGCCTTCTACGGCCCGTACGATCCATGGGCCTTCTACGGGCAGTACGATCCATGGGCCTCATACGGGCCGTAGGATCCATGGGCCTTCTACGGGGCGTATCATCATTTTGCCAATCATGGGCCGTACTATTAGTGGACCATAACGGGACGTTAATAGGCCGTATTTGATAACTCTATGAAAACAACACAAAGGTTTTTTTAACATGAACGGGCCAACATATTAACGGTCCACAAATGGGCCGACTATAACGACGGGCTGAATTTGGCCCACAAGCGGAAAATGACAGTAATGGGCCCTATGTAACCGAATGCTGCAAATGAGCACAAGAATCAATGGGCCTTGAGAAGGCCGAAAGATAACTTGGGCTGGAAACGGCCAAATGGAATAACAGGCCGTTAATGGGTATAAAGTGCTACACTGTTCATTACGGGCCAGTTTCACCACGGGCCGTTAAAGGGCCAAGAGTTACAAAGGGCCTCATATGGGCTGAAAGAAGTCATGGGCCACACATGGGCTGGAAGTTAAAACGGGCTGGAATCATATTAGACGGCCCAGATGACGCTACTGGGCCTAATTCGGAGAGGTCGTAATGGGCCCTGGGTTAGCAGGCTGTAAATGTGCTATATGCGAACAGGCCGTTAATAGGCTTTCCGTGGGCCGACCCACCACCTTTTGACCAAGTCAAATGGGCTAACCTTTTCACAGGAATGGGCCTCTGTTGGGTCGTGCCACGTGTCGCCATATCATAGGTGCCTTCGGTCCAATGAGTGGATGACATCTGTCCCAACGGTGAGCCGACACGTGTTTCCTCTAGCCAATGATGATTTTACACGTGGAAAATCCCCATTGTCGGGGCTGTTAACGGGTTATCGGATCCAAAACCGAACCCAATAGCTTAACGACATTCTGTTACGGTGGATGCCACGTGTCGGTCACCCTTGACGAAAGCACTACTGTGACGCGCGATTTATCATCATGGAAGTGGACACTTCCGTGATGATAATTTTGGTAATGTCATGGAACACTTCTACGACAGCACATGTATGACTATCTAAAAGCACAAGTGCTCCCTGGGTGATTTTGGTAATTAATGTCAACATATCTCTTGTTGGACTAACACTTTTACCTAGTATGTTTCAGATGAGTTCAACAATGAAGTGGCATGGACTAGAGGATGTGGAACCCCTTCAAGATGCTAAGGACAAAAGGATTGGCTCAAGCTCAAAGCTCAAGACTCTACATTTTCTATTTTAGTGATCCAAGATCACATTGAGTGTATAGGAAAAGCCAATAATATCAAGAGGGGATGAGGTGTTGCTTAATGGCTTTCTTGCTCAAAATGCTTAGTGATATGCTCCAAAGCCCACAACTACCTTCTCACATCCACATATGAACTAAACCAAAAGTCAAACTCGTCCCAACCGTTTCTTTCTATCCGGCGCCACCGAGTTCAGATGTCATAGCCACTGCCACAAACCCTAGGCAAATCGGTATCACCGATAGGGATCTCGGTCTCACCGAGATGGGGTTGTAATCTCTCTGTGTATGTCCATTACCCAGATCGGTCTCACCGAGGTTGAGTAATCGGTACTACCAAGATTACAATGCAAACTCTCTGTTCCTCTTTGTAACATTTCGGTCCAGCCGAGATGAGCGAATCAGTCCCATCGAGTTTGCCTGACCAACTCTCTGGTTAGCTTATTACCAAAATCGGTCCCACCGAGTTTGTGTAATCGGTCTCACCGAGATTACCTTATGCCCTAACCCTAACCCTAACAATATTGGTCCTAACGAGTTGCATGTCGGTCCCACGAAAATCCTAACAGTCACTAGATTTGCTGAATCGGTCCGACCGAATTTCTCAATTTGGTCCCACCGAGACTGGCAAGTTGTGTGTAACAGTTAGATTTTGTGTGGAGGCTATATATACCCCTACACCCACTCTTCATTCGTAGAGAGAGCCATCAGAATAAACCTACACTTCCAACTTACATTTTCTAAGAGAGAACCACCTACACTTGTGTTGAGGCCAAGATATTCCATTCCTACCATATGAATCTTGATCTCTAGCCTTCCCCAAGTTGCTTTCCACTCAAATCTTCTTTCCACCAAATCCAAATCCTGTGAGAGAGAGTTGAGTGTTGGGGAGACTATCATTTGAAGCACAAGAGCAAGGAGTTCATCTTAAACACACCATTTGTTACTTCTTGGAGAGTGGTATCTCCTAGATTGGCTAGGTGTCACTTTGGAGCCTCCGAAAAGATTGTGGAGTTGAACCAAGGAGTTTGTAAGGGCAAGGAGATCGCCTACTTCGTGAAGATCTATCGCTAGTGAGGCAAGTCCTTCGTGGGCGCCAGCCATGGTGGGATAGACAAGGTTTCTTCTTCGTGGACCCTTCGTGGTTAGAGCCCTCCGTGGACTCGCGCAGCCGTTACCCTTCGTGGGTTGAAGTCTCCATCAACGTGGATGTACGATAGCACCACCTATCGGAATCATGTCTCAAAAATCTCCGTGTCTCCAAATTGCGTTTTCACACTCCAATCCCATCCTTTTACATTCTTGCAAGTTGCATGTTTACTTTCTGCTGCTCATATACTCTTTGCATGCTTGCTTGTTATGTATTGTGATTGTTAAACTTGTGCCAAAACTCTACTTAAACTTAAAGAAGTTAAAAACTTCAACTTTTTGTATTTAGTATCTAATCACCCCCCTCTAGACACCTCTTCTCGATCCTTTCAATTGGTATCATAGCTTTGGTCTTCATTGCTTTGGTTTAAACACCATTGGAGGAAGATGGATGAGTCTACTTTGGGGAGTCTTAGACATAGAGTGCCTATACTTGATGGAGAATATTTTCATGAGTGGAAAATGAGATGCTTGTGATTTTCAATGAATATCATTTGAACAAGTACAATGATAGCCCTTGTGCACCTCATGTTGATCCTATGCATCCTACCCTTGATGAGTCAATTTACATGATTCGCAATCTTAGAACTATTGGACTTATCACTAGAGGCATGCCTAGAAACTTGATTTGATGTTTGCCTACTCTTAAGTGTGCCTTTACCATATGGAAATTTCTTGAGGAAAGTTTTACAAACTATTCCTTGAAAAATATAGATGAAATTCTCCATAAGTCTATTGCCTTGAGTAAGATGAATTACAATGATCCTATGTTTGGTGATTGTCTATTTGAGCTTACAAACCTTATGCGTGCCAAAAGAGATGTTGGAATCATTAGTGATATTATTTCCGAAGCTATTAAAATTCATAAAGAAGATCATTGTCAAACTCACTCTAACGAATCACCCTCTCTAGGATTCGATCCACCACGTGACGATGTTGAACATGGATACTATGACGAGGATGATGATAGTGACTTTGATCTTGATGATGCAATGAGACAATTTGGTCTTATGGCAAATCTTCGGGGATATATGGCAGGAGGAAAGGAATGGGTTCTTCATAGTGGATGTACCGATCACATGACCGGAGATAAAGATATGTTTTGTGATCTTGCTGAAAACGATGGTCCTCGAAAGTATGTCACTTTCGGTGACAACTCAAAGGGTAAGGTGGTTGGCCTTGGTAAGGTGGCCATATCACATGATAGCTCCATACAAAATGTCATGATCGTTGAATCTCTTGGATACAATTTACTTTCAGTATCTAGATTTTCTGATTTCGGTTTCAATGTCCTATTTACTGAAGTAGATTGCCAAGTGTTTCGTAGAGATAATCATAAAATGGTCTTTACCGGTATACGCAGAGGTGATCTTTACATACTTGATTCACTAAAAAGGCTCAACCTAGAACTTTCTTCATCATTAAATCCTCTAAAGGTTGGTTATGGCATAGACGATTAGGTCATGTTGGCATGTGAAACCTTGACAAGCTTATTAAGGAAATCATATCCTTGGCGTTAACGATGTCATATTTGATAAGGATAGACTTTGCAGCGCTTGTCAGGCGTGTAAACAGGTTGGAGGGAGGCATCCCGTGAAGAACATCATGACCACAAGGAGGCCACTCGAGCTACTTCACATGGATCTTTTTGGTCCCAATGCCTACAAAAGTCTCGGTGGAAATTCTTTTGGTCTAGTTATAGTTGATGATTTTTCAAGATTTACGTGGGTGTTCTTTCTAGATGATAAATTGCAGGTTCAAAAGATCTTCAAAAACTTCGCTAGGAAGGCCCAAAATCAACTTGAAGTGAAGATCAAGAAGGTTCGCAGCGACAACGGAACGGAGTTCAAGAACGCAAATGTGGATACCTTTCTTGATGAAGAAGGTATTTCACATGAGTTCTCGGCTATGTACACACCTCAACAAAATGGAGTTGTTGAGAGGAAGAACCAGACGCTCATCGAAATGGCGAGAACGATGCTTGATGAGTACAAGACGTGAAGCACTTTTGGGCGGAATTGGTTGAGACAGCTTGTCATGCAACAAATCGCTTGTATCTTCACAAGCTACTCGGCAAGACGGCATACGAACTCCTCACCGGTAACAAACCCCAAGTTGGATACTTTTGAATATTCGGCTCAAAGTGCTACATTCTTGATAAGCATCATCGTTCTAAATTTGCTCCTAAGTCTCATGAAGGTTTCCTACTTGGTTATGGCTCAAACTCTCACACATACCGTGTCTACAACAATTTCACCTGAAAGGTTGAAGAAACGGTAGATGTGAAGTTTGCTGAATCTAGCGGCTCGCAAGTAGAGCAATTGCCAATTGATGTAGGACACAAAGACCCCTTGGAAGCAATCCAAGACTTGTCTATTGTCAAGATTCGTCCAACGGAGGTGAAGGAGAGTACCTCGTCTGTCCAAGTGGAAGCTTCTACCTCACGACAAGGTGAACCAAGAGTTGATACGGAATCATCCACAAGTGGGACACACCAAGATGAAGAAAACGAGGAAGTTCACCAAGATGAACATCAACAGCCTCCTTCTCCACCACGACAAGAGAATGATAACGCCAACAATGAAGAAGGCCAAGAAGAAGAACAAGATGAAGAAGATGTTTAACCAAGACCCTAAGCAAAATGTTTCACGAGTTCGAGCAAGAATTGCTAAAGATCATCCCGTCGAGCAAATCTACAATGATATCCAAACCAAAAGAATCACTCGCTCTAAAACTCGTTTAGCTAACTTTTGTGAACACTATTCATTCATCTCTAGCATTGAACCTATGAAGGTTGAAGAAGCTTTGGAAGATCCGGATTGGATAAACTCTATGCATGAAGAGCTACACAACTTTGAGAGAAATCAAGTTTGGACATTAGTTGAAAAGCCCGACAACAACCACAACATCATCGGTACCAAATGGGTATTTCGCAACAAGCAAGATGAAGATGGACAAGTAGTTCGCAACAAAGCATGTCTCGTCGCCCAAGGCTACACACAAGTCCAAGGTATGGACTATGGTGAGACTTTTGCTCCCGTTGCTAGACTTGAGTCCATTCGCATCTTACTTGCCTATGCTAATCACCATGATATCACCTTGTACCAAATGGACATTAAAAGTGCTTTTCTAAATGGTGAAATAGAGGAGGAAGTTTATGTTAAGCAACCTCCCGGCTTTGTTAATCCTAAGAAACCTGATCATGTTTACAAACTTCACAAAGCTCTTTATGGTGTTAAACAAGCTCCTAGAGTGTGGTATAAATGCTTGACCAAGTTCCTTATTGAAAAAGGGTTTGGAATTAGAAAAATAGATTCTACTCTTTTTACTAAAAGAGTCAATGGAGAACTATTTGTATGCCAAATTTATGTCGGTGATATTATATTTGGATCAACTAACCCTCATTTTAGTGAAAAGTTTGGAAAGCTAATGTCAGAGAAGTTTGAGATGTCTATGATGAGTGAACTCAAATTCTTTCTTGGTTTGCAAATGAAGCACACTAAGGAAGGTACCTTTGTCTCTCAAACGAAGTACACCAAGGACTTATTCAAGAAGTTCAATATGCAAGAATGCAAAGGTATGACTACACCCATGCCTACTAGTGGACATCTTGATTTGGCCAAAGATGGTGAACCGGTCGATCAAAAGGTTTATCGCTCTATGATTGGTTCATTGTTATATCTTGTGCTTCACTTCCCAATATTGTTCTAAGTGTGTGCATGTGTGCACGATATCAAGCTGCTCCTAAAGAATGTCATCTTAAGGTCGTGAAAAGGATAGTGAGATACTTAATCCATACACCAAACTTTGGCATTTGGTATCCAAAGAGGACCTCTTTCGATCTTGTTGGCTACTCCGACTCGGACTATGCCGGTGACAAGGTTGATAGAAAGTCCACTTCGGGTACTTGTCAATTTCTTGGTAGATCTCTTGTATCTTGGTCTTCCAAGAAACAAAACTCGGTATCCTTGTCCACCGCCGAAGCGGAATACATTGCCACTGGTTCATGTTGTGCTCAATTGCTTTGGATGACCCAAACTCTTAAAGATTATGGAATATATGTGAAACATGTTCCATTGCTTTGTGACAATGAAAGTGCTATCTAGATTGCTCATAATCCCGTGCAACACTCTCGAACTAAGCATATTGAAGTTCGTCATCATTTCATTCGAGATCATGTTGCCAAAGGGGACATTAATCTTAAGCATGTTCGCACTGAAAAGCAATTAGCAGATATTTTCACAAAACCACTTGATGAGAAAGTGTTTTGCAGGTTAATAGGTGAATTGAACATCATTGATGCTTCAAACTTGGAGTAGGAACTCCATTTGATACATGCAAGACATGAGTCGATGACCAATCCTTGATATTTCTCTTATGATGACTATCTTATGTCTTGGATACATTTGCACCTTGCATGTTATCTAACCCTTGTAGGTACTTGGATGAACCTAAATCTACGAGATTGCAACTCATTCAAATCTTGAGCGATCTCTACATCACCAAGTCTCTACATAATGGTGGTTGAAGACAAGGAAGCACGAAACCATTCAAGCATATCCTTTGACAAATTATGTTGGGTTTCATGATCATCATTTTGGATACACAAGTGCTCTTCCTTGCAAAAACTAACTCATGTAGGTAGATGAACTCAAATTCCAAGTGGTGCTCCCAACTCTTGATGAGCTACATCAACCTTGAGCAACCCACACAAGTTCAACTACATGATCATGATCAACACCACCACCCAAGGTATGTTATTCCATCTTAGAGAAGCTTTACTCCAAGCAATGAGTCAAAGCAACTCGACAAGGTGTGAATACATCAGATGCTTAAATGAAAATTGGTAACCACATTTTGAGCTTAAACGATGAGTATGACCTATGATCAAGTGATCTCACTTGACTCCTAAGTCAATATACTCTAACATAGGTGACTTTGTCACCGACCAATTCTAGATGAAGTTCTCTTGTGTTCTTTTCTGCGCTCTTGCATTTGTCTCATGCATATTTGTTTTCCCTTTCAAAAAAAAACTTCATCTAGATTTCATTTCTTTTCTATTTGTTCTGCATTCCCTGCATCCAATTCTTTGCAAATCTTTCAGTTAATTCCTTGCAAATCCTTGTGAGATCTTACTTGTCTAGTGAGCTGAGGTGACAAGTGTTTTCTCTGTGATGAACTCGGTCTCACCGGTCCGATGCCTTCGGTCCAACCTAATCCTTTCGGTACAACCGAAACATAAAACTCGGTGCCACCGATTTCACTATAGGAAATACAGCTTGCCACTTGTTTCTGCATTCTTTTTGATCCAGCTGCACTCAATGAATCTTGTCCTCGACCAGCATCACATTCCACTTACTTCTTTGTTCTGTGACTCAAGGACCAAACCCATCATGAAAAAAATCCAGAAGAACCCTTCTTGGAAATTGATGTCAAAGGGGGAGAGAGAGATCACATCAAAGCATAATCATATCTATAGGGGAGAGAATACTCAAGTTGAGAAAGAATAATCATCAAGGACCCCAGATGCTTGGTGTTCAAGAGGAGAGAAGTCACATGTCTTCAAGAGGGGAAAGACATGTTCATATTTGCTAGTTTGCATTAGCTCTGTTTATTTTCTTTGAGCTCTGATTTTGCTCTAATTTTCTGTTCCCTATCTTCTCCCAGTATCCCATGCTAGATTTAGGGGGAGCAAGACATCTAAGGAAAGGAAGTCCTTAAATTCATTGCACATCTTTACCTTTGGGGACATGTCTATATCCAATGTGGTACTTAGTACTCATGTCATCCCAGTCTTGGTACTCTTGTGGTTTCTTTTGTTTGCTCTGGCCAGTAGGTGTATCTATGTTATCTAACCTTGTTTACGCAGGTTCATTCCATCCTAAGCCAACTCAAGACCACAAGGTAAGTATATGCATCACAGTCATGTGTATGAGAAATTCTTGCTGGTGTACATACTATTTGCAAGAAGGACTCATGAGCATGAAGGTACATTTCCCATATTCACATCATTTGCTCTGATTCATATAGCCAAGATACATGTAACACATTGCTTACTTTGTCATGCTTATGCATTCACATGCTCCTATATTCCATATTCACATGATTGCATACATGTAGGGGGAGCCTATGCATGTTACATGTCTTTCCAAAGCTTTACTTGTTATTCTCTATATCTTTATTTAAAGCATTGATGTATGTTTTCATCAACTACCAGAAAGGGGGAGATTGAAAGCACAAGTGCTCCCTGGGTGATTTTGGTAATTAATGTCAACATATCTCTTGTTGGACTAACACTTTTACCTAGTATGTTTCAGATGATTTCAACAATGAAGTGGCATGGACTAGAGGATGTGGAACCCCTTCAAGATGCTAAGGACAAAAGGATTATCTCAAGCTCAAAGCTCAAGACTCTACATTTTCTATTTTAGTGATCCAAGATCACATTGAGTCTATAGGAAAAGCCAATACTATCAAGAGGGGATGAGGTGTTGCTTAATGGCTTTCTTGCTCAAAATGCTTAGTGATATGCTCCAAAGCCCTAAACTACATTCTCACATCCACATATGACCTAAAACAAAAGTCAAACTCGGCCCCACCGATTCTTTCTATCCGGCGCCACCGAGTTTAGATGTCATAGCCACTGCCACAAACCCTAGGCAAATCGGTATCACAGATAGGGATCTCTGTCTCACCGAGATGGGGTTGTAATCTCTCTGTGTATGTCCATTACCCATATTGGTCTCATCGAGGTTGAGTAATCGGTACTACCGAGATTCCAATGCAAACTCTCTGTTCCTCTTCGTAACATTTCGGTCCAACCGAGATGAGCGAATCGGTCCCACCGAGTTTGCCTGACCAACTCTCTGGTTAGCTCATTATCAAAATCGGTCCCACCCAGTTTGTGTAATCGGTCTAACCGAGATTACGTTATGCCCTAACCCTAACCATATCGGTCCTATCGAGTTGCATGTCGGTCCCACCGAAACTCCTACGGTCACTAGATTTGCTGAATCGGTCCGACCGAGTATCTCAATTCGGTACCACCGAGATTGGCAAGTTGTGTGTAACGGTTAGATTTTGTGTGGAGGCTATATATACCCCTCCACCCACTCTTCATTCATAGAGAGAGCCATCAGAACGAACCTACACTTCCAACTTACATTTTTTGAGAGAGAACCACCTACACTTGTGTTGAGGCCAAGATATTCCATTCCTACCATATGAATCTTGATCTCTAGCCTTCCCCAAGTTGCTTTCCACTCAAATCTTCTTTCCACCAAATCCAAATCCCATGAGAGAGAGTTGAGTGTTGGGGAGACTATCATTTGAAGCACAAGAGCAAGGAGTTCATCATCAACACACCATTTGTAACTTCTTGGAGTGTGGTGTCTCCTAGATTGGCTAGGTGTCACTTGGGAGCCTCCGACAAGATTGTGGAGTTGAACCAAGGAGTTTGTAAGGGCAAGGAGATCGCCTACTTCGTGAAGATCTACCGCTAGTGAGGCAAGTCCTTCGTGGGCGACGACCATGGTGGGATAGACAAGGTTGCTTCTTCCCGGACCCTTCATGGGTGGATCCCTCCGTGGACTCGCGCAACCGTTACCCTTCGTGGGTTGAAGTCTCCATCAACGTGGATGTACAATAGCAACACGTATTGGAACCACGTCTCAAAAATCTCCGTGTCTCCAAATTGCGTTTGCACATTCCAACCCCATCCCTTTACATTCTTGCAAGTTGCATGCTTTACTTTCCGCTGCTCATATACTCTTTGCATTCTTGCTTGTTATGTATTGTGATTGTTAAACTTGTGCCAAAACTCCACTTAAACTTAAAGAAGTTAAAAACTGCAACTTTTGGTATTTAGTGTCTAATCAACCCCTCTAGACACCTCTTCTCGATCCTTTCACTATCTTGATTTTGTCATAAAATCGTCATGGATGTACATGCATGACAAAGAATGCGACCTACTGTGACAAACATGTATCATCACGGAAGTGTATTTTTTTGTAGTGTGATATGAAGGAAGGGAATATTAGATTCCAATTTCCATTAAGGAAAGGCATGGAACACTTTCCAAGAAATAAAGTTAGATTGCCTTATGAATCTATAATGGGAGCTACTTATGAATTGAGTGCCAAAGATGGCACTATTTAGATCTATCCTCACTTTTATGCCTAGCTTGGGGCGTTAAACAATAGCGTTTGTTGGGAGGCAACCCAATTTTATTTTTGTTTTTTGGTTTTGCTTCTGTTTAGTAATAAATATTTCATCCAGCTTCTGTTTAGATGTGTTTTCATGTTTCAATTAGTGTTTTTTCCAAGTAGAACCTATAGGATAACCTATGGTGTTAGTTAATTTGATTCTGCTGAAAAACAGAAACTTTGTGCGCACGACAAGAATTTTAGTAATTCACAGAAGCGTGATTTTGTGTTGATTATTTTTGATGTAGATTAATAGACAAATTTCCCACGACTCCCTATTTTGGTAGGATTTTTAGAGTTCCATAAGTATTCGAGAGTTACAGATTTCTACAAACTATTCTGTTTTTGACAGATTCTGTTTTTCGTGTGTTGTTTGCTTATTTTGATGCATCTATGGCTAGTATTGGGGGGTACGAACCATAGAGAAGTTGGAATACAGTAGGTTTAACACCAATATAAATAAATAATGAGTTCATTACAGTACCTTATGTGGTGATTTTTCTTTCTTGCACTAACGGAGCTTATGAGATTTCCTGTTGAGTTTTGTGTTGTGAAGTTTTCAAGTTTTGGGTAAAGATTTGATGGACTATGGAATAAGGAGTGGCAAGAGCCTAAGCTTGGGGATGCATATGGCACCCCAAGATATTCAAGGATAACCAAAATCCTAAGCTTGGGGATGCCCCGGAAGGCATCCCCTCTTTCGTCTTCGTCTATCGGTAACTTTACTTGGAGCTATATTTTTATTCGCCACATGATATGTGTTTTGCTTGGAGCGTCTTGTATGATATTAGTCTTTTCTTTTAAGATCACCACAATAATCCTTGCTGTACACACTTTTTGGGAGAATCCCGCTTGATTTAGAATTTATTAGAATACGCTATGTGCTTCACTTATATCTTTTAGATAATTTTTTGCTCTAGTGCTTCACTTATATCTTTTAGAGCACGGCGGTGGCTTAATTTTGTAGAAATTGTTGATCTCTCATGCTTCAGTTATATTATTTTGAGAGTATCTCAGAACAACATGGTATTTCCTATGGTTATAAAATTGGTCCTAGAATGATGGGCATCCAAGTTGGGTATAATAAAAACTATCATAGAAAGTGAATTGGATGTTATGATCAATTTGATACTTGATAATTGTTTTGAGATATAGAGGTGGTAATATTAGAGTCATGCTAGTTGGGTGATTATGAATTTAAAGAATACTTGTGTTGAAGCTTGTAATTCCCGTAGCATGCACGTATGGTGAACCGATTTGTGATGAAGTTGGAGCACAATTTTATTTATTGATTGTCTTCCTTATGAGTGGCGGTCGGGGACGAGCGATGGTCCTTTCCTACCAATCTATCCCCCTAGGAGCATGCGTGTAGTACTTTGTTTTCAATGACTTGTAGATTTTTGCAATAAGTATATGATTTCTTTATGACTAATGTTGAGTCCACGGATTATACGCACTCTCACCCTTCCACCATTGCTAGCCTCTCTTGTGCCGCGCAACTTTCGCCGGTACCATACACCCACCATATACCTTCCTCAAAACAGCCACCATACCTACCTATTATGGCACTTCCATAGCCATTCCGAGATATATTGCCATGCAACTTTCCACCGCTCCGTTTATATGACACGCATCATCATTGTCATATTGCTCTTTGCATGATCATGTAGTTGACATTGTATTTGTGGCAAAGCCACCTACATAATTTTCATACATGTCACTCTTCATTCATTGCATATCCCGTTACACCGCCGGCGGCATTCATATAGAGTCATATTTTGTTCTAAGTATCGAGTTGTAATCTTGAGTTGTAAGTAAACAAAAGTGTGATGATCTTCATTATTAGAGCATTGTCCCAATGAGGGAAGGATCATGGAGACTATGATTCCCCCAGAAGTGTGGGAACTGATTCTCCGGGTATTAACTTCTAGAAAATGGCCCTTGTGCTCACCAGCCCCAGGATATCTGTTAGCTGATGAGGCACCAACTTGATACCGAAATTCCAAGCAAAACACAAAATATGTAGTACAAGACCATTCTGGCCTGTGAGTACAACAAAATGGTTTCTAATGGTTGATGGCGGAAGCGGTTTGTGGATCATCAGTGTCTTTGGGACTCCAATTTCCACAGGAACAACTGACCAGGTTAACTCCTATCTTCGTGAGGCTGCTATCACCGTTGCTTAGGTTCCGGGACTCTCGGCACAGTCGCTCCTCTTCGCGCAAGAAAAATCTGGCCAAGAAAATAGCCAGGGACAAGCCAGTGAGTACTTTGAATGTACTCGCAAATATAATATAACAATGATGTGCTGAAAATATTTTATGCTCATGACGCCAGTCGCAAAAGATAAATAAAACTCTGATGCGTACAAGCATGTTAATTATGAATAAGCAATAACATAGCAATATTAACATTTTGAAATAAATAACAAACATGCCACAGTCGGGCGTCTTAGCGACACCACATAAAGGGCTTTAAAAGAAATGCCACAGTCGGGCGTCTTAGCGACACCACATAAAGGGCTTTAAAAGAAATGCCACAGTCGGGCGTCTGAGCGACACCACATAAAGGGCTTTAAAAGAAATGCCACAGTCGGGCGTCTGAGCGACACCACATAAAGGGCTTTAAAAGAAATGCCACAATCGGGCGTCTGAGCGACACCACATAAAGGGCTTTGAAAGAAATGCCACAGTCGGGCGTCTGAGCGACACCACATAAAGGGCTTTAAAAGAAATGCCACAGTCGGGCGTCTGAGCGACACCACATAAAGGGCTTTTAAAATAACCAATCATAGTGAATATCACGGAGGTAGAACCATCCCAGAGGTACTCGATAATAACAATAATATCACGGGTTAGTCAACAATAATAATAAACATAGTTATCACAAGTCACGAGTAGAAATTCCATTTCTGGTCAACCGTTTCACCTCCGAAGACCGACACTAAGACCGACACCTGACCCATCCCAGACTGTAATCCTTAACCATGGACACGGCTATTCGAATAGGTTTAATCTCTGCAGAGGGTGTACTCTTTACCCACGAGTAACGGATTTCTTTAGTCCATCGGGACTAATTCCATCTACGGTCTTTTTGTTGGAAAACACACCTAACTTGCACACACCAGCTTAACTGACACGTGTCTGGAATCACCCACGACACCTGTTAAGCAAACTCTAAGTGGGGAGGCTACAACCTCGCGTAGCATGGGATCAAATTTATATCGCGCGCTCTAAGGGGTGGCCTCCCCTCTCGGTCCCAACCGGAAACACC
>NC_041387.1:232307513-232403010 GCF_002162155.2 Triticum dicoccoides | reverse complement strand
GGGCGTCTGAGCGACACCACATAAAGGGCTTTGAAAGAAATGCCACAGTCGGGCGTCTGAGCGACACCACATAAAGGGCTTTAAAAGAAATGCCACAGTCGAGCGTCTTAGCGACACCACATGAAGGGCTTTAAAAGAAATGCCACAGTCGGGCGTCTGAGCGACACCAAATGAAGGGCTTTAAAAGAAATGCCACAGTCGGGCGTCTGAGCGACACCACATAAAGGGCTTTAAAAGATATCATAGTGAATATCCAGGAGGTAGAACCATCCCAGGGATATTCGATAAAACCAATAATATCACGGGTTAGCCAACAATAATAATAATCATAAATTTACCACAAGTCACAAGTGGTGTTTCCAATTCTGGTTTAACAGTTTCACCTCCGAAGACCGACACTAAGACCGACACTTGACCCATCCCAGACTGTAGTCCTTAACCATGGACATGGCTATTCGAATAGGTTTACTCTCTGAAGAGGCTGTACTCTTTACCCACGAGTGACGGATTCCTTTAGTTCGTCAAGACTAATTCCGTCCACGGTATTTTAGTTGCAAACACACCTAACTTGCACACACCAGCTTAACTCACATGTGTCTGGAATCACCCACGGCACCTGTCAAGCAAAACTCTAAGTGGGGAGGCTACAACCTCGACGTAACATGGGATCACAAAATTTATACCGCGCGCAAACTGGGGAAGCTACCCCCTTCGGCTACAACCGAAACACCCATGCTCCCGAACCCGGTGGCATGACTACCGGATGCCTCCAGTATCTTCCACCATGGCCGCTCTGTACGGTGTGTGCTAGGAAAGGGGTTGACAACTTACTGAACCGTACCCTACTTATAGTAGAGACGAGTGGCAGTACGTAGCAAGTATGGGGGTTACTGGCACAAGACTCGATCTATGGTCGACTCGGGAGGTTCAAATATTTCCTGCAAGATTAGCATAACAATGCATATACTTCAACCAACAGATTGAAACATCAAGCGACATACCCCCTCATGCCATACCGGACACGACCGTCTCGACGGAGGGCTAGGGACAAGAGTGTGTCTACCCAAGACAGAGGCCTTCCCGGCTTCCCTTCCGGTATGCATGAAAGGCATACGACGGTGAGTTCCATCATAAGCATATCAACTCCATCAGCGTAAAAATCATTAATATGCACTCATGAATAGGATCACATCCTCACATAAAATGACGCATGCACGTATCGAGGTGGTGGTGTCACCGAGTCAATCAACACACACAAAAAGTTACACCAGGGTTCAGAATGCTTGCCTTCAGGTCATGGGAAAGCAGGGTGCATTCCAAAACATCTTGAAATCTTCAAAAATCCTATTTGAAAGAATATATATGAATTAACACACAAAATCAAAACAGCACAAAAAAATGTTTTGAAATTTTTTCAAATAAATCTTAAAATAAACTAGACCATATTTGAGAGAGGTAGGAAAAAGAATTAATTTATTTGGAGTTGTATTTAAAAAGATACAGCCGGTCAAAGTTTGGTCAAAGATCTGTTATTTAAATAAAAACAAAAAACAAAACGTTTCGAATATATACGTACATGTAGAAGGCGCATTTTGGAAATGTGTTTCCACTTATCCCACGTGGACAGGACGGGGTCCCTGACAGTCGGTCCAGGGGGCCCACTGGTCAGATTTGACCAGTCCAACTCTCCCTCCTCTTTCTCTGCCCGAACGACGGTGAGGCAACGGCGATCAACGCCGGCGAACGGCGGCTCCTTGCGGGCTCCAGATGGTCGGGATGGATCCGCAAGACCGGGGCGGTCCTTCCGGTGGTCGCTGGGTCGGCGGGGACGGAGTGAGCTGCCGGCGGCGAGCTTCGCGACGGAGGAGGCATTCGGGAGCAAGGTGGGTTTGGGGCTGCGGTGGCTCCCGATCAAAATCGAGCAGGGGGACGGGCTCACGGGAGGAAGGGAAGGCTCCTGGTGGAGAGAGTGGAGAGGGGGAGGCCCTGGTGGCGCCGGAATGGCCGGGGCCGTGGCGGTGGCTGTGGTTGCCGGAGATGGGGAAGGAGACCTCCCCGAGTTGATTTGCTGTCAATGGGGTTCCTAGGGAGATGGTTTGGGACTACCTGCGTGCGGCGATGAGCTCGGGGCTTCTTATATAGGCGATGGAGGTCAGTTCTGAGGCGGCCGGCGATAAGGACGACGGTGAACCGCCATGCTGTAGCTTGGGCGACGTGGCGGCGACGATCGCTAGGGGACACGCTTGCGGATGAGCACGCACTGCTCCAGGAGGTAGGTAGCAAGCGCTGGCGGCTTGGGCGACGCCGACACGGCCGGGGCCTTCATGCGGCCGTCAGCTAGCCGCCACGGCCGTCCTGACGGTGGCGCTATGGAGTGCCAGGGTGGTCGGGGTGGCATGGCGGTGCAAGGGGACACGACGTGCTGGTTGCAGTCGGTCACGGACCGGATTGGGTGCGGGGTGGGACGCGGCGGCTCGGGTGCACGTGCGTGCCAAACGCACGCCCTGGGCGCGCCTAGTGCACGCCCGGGACGTGCTCGATGAAATGCCATGGCATGCTAGGGGGTTCCAAACCACAAGATAGTTAGCAGAATGGGGTTATAGGCTAGGGCAAATCCGTGAGACATGCTGGATAGGTCAGAGGCTCAAGTTCACAATGCAAACTTGAAATCATGCCAAAACTGGCTATGCACTCAGGGTGTTTGTCAAAATGCCAAAGGCACCTAGGCAGTTCTTGGGGTGGCCAAATCTCTCAGAGTGGGGTCTCTTTAGAAGAAAGAGGGGGTGGTGAAGTTAGTTTGCAAAAAGGAGAAACTTGCTAGTGCAAGTTTTGCAAAATTACAATTTTGGATAGGGAGTAAATGGCATCATTGCATGGACCAAAAATGTCCCAAAGAGTGCATGCTCCTAGACTTAGGGGTTTTGCAGGGTTGACTACAAGCATGAGAAAGCACAAGGTCACTTGAGCAAGAATGAAAGAGGTTGCTGTAGAAAACACAAGTCTGGTCTAGAATGGAAAAGAGGTTGATACACTTAATTTTTCCAAAGAACAACACTATGTTTTTGCATAATATTGGATGGCATGCTACCACTGACATCCCATAATTTTGGTGGAGGCTCTAGGGAAAAATTTAATTAGGCTATAGTGCAAAGGTGCCCACTGGACCAGATTTGAAAACAGGTGTAACACTCAAAATATGAAATGAAATAATTATATAATTGCACAAAAGTGATTTAGAGACATCACATGACATCTCCAAATTTTGGTTGGATTTTTAGATAAATTTAACAACTGGTTGTAGTACAAAAAGAGCTCCAAAACTTAAAGAAAGTCATTTTAATGAATAAAGCTTAGGGTGAAATGATTTAATAAGTATACCCATTGATTAAGAAAAATGAGAGAGCATAGAAGTCCAATAAAATTTTGGAAAGCTCCACTTGGGAAAAATAAAACTCCTTAACATCAAAAGAAAAGTACTGAAATCAACAGAAATAAAAATTTTAAAACTCCTGGCAAAATTTTAAGTAACAAAAACCTAGTTAAAATTTTGGGGTGTTACAATTACTACCCCCCTTAAGAAAAATCTCGTCCTCGAGATTTGCTAAGGGTTGTAAAACAAAAAATACTTTTACTTGGTCAAAAGATCATTTTACTCAAGCGGTAAAAAGTGGCTACAGTGAGAGGGCAATAACTGGTGAGTAACTACAGTGTGGAATACTGGCGTTGTGTGGAGAAGTTTCATGTTTAGGAAAACGAGCGATTTCTACGCTGGACACTGTGAATTTAGAATAAATTCTAAATTCCACAATACGATGGTCGTGCCCGAGAGCACAGTGCTCCCTCTGGCTGACAGGTGGGACCAGGGACCACTGTCAGTCTCTCCTTCTTCCTCTGGCTCTCTCTTCTTCCTCTCTCTCGCGCGCTTTCCTGGATTGCTCAACCGGCGACGTTTAGCGCGTAGTGCATCTAGGCCGTACTGCGGTAGTGCGCGGTGTGCTTGCTGCCGGTGCAGCATGCACTCACCTCGTGGGCCAGTGCGCTATCGGCACTGCTCGCGGATTCGCCTCCGAACACCGGCGATCGGGCGACGAGCGGCGCTGGTGGACTTCGCCCACCGTACACCGATCTCGAGCTATAAAACGACCGCGGTGCTCCTTCTTCATCTTCTCACTTGGCCTCGTTACTCCTCCTCCTCCTCCTCCATTACTGCTCCCTGGAGCTCGAGACAAGGCTCCAATGGCAGAGACAGTGCCGGACTGGTACGTGATCCTGGTATGTGGAGGGCTGGCGGCAGTGCTGGGGCTCTCTGTGCTCCTGTGCGTGATGATCTACGATGATCGTCGTAATGTTGCTGCTCGGGTGCTGGCTCTCCGCGGTGGCGGTGATCACGGGGATTCGGCGTAATGCCGGGTGTTAACTGTTATCGATGTGCCGGAGGTGATTTGTATCCGAATGATTATCCGCTAATCTCTCCCTTGGAGGCATGTGGAGTGCTTAGAAGGGTGGGTGGTGAGATGCAACATGGTTGCGTGTATTTGCAAGCAGTGTAAGAGTTCGAGTGGTTGTGGCTCTGCTGCCGTGGTGCTGCGTGAATAAAATAATCCATGCAGTGAGAGGATAAATGATGCAGCAACTCAGGGGAAAAGAAATCTCATTCCAGGATTTTAGCGGTTACACAGGTTACTCACAAAGAAAACCACTCATGTAAGTAGAAACTAAATATTTGACTCGTCACACAAATTCGAGGTACCATGCATAAGTTACAACGTAATAATAAATGCTGAAATAACACACACAGCAGTGACATCTAAAATGAGAAAGGTAACTGGATAGGATCTCGAGAAAAATTCTCTGGCAATGGAATACACTCCTCTTCTATCGGAGAGAGTGGATTGATCAGTCGATGTATGAGTCTCTCCGGGTCGGGTCTCAGTGGTCTGCCAATGGCAATCTGAGGATTCAGATCAGTAAGACTCTGGAGATAATCCATCACTCGCTGGTTCAGATGCTCTTGAGCGATGATGTATTGGATAAGGTTGGCTAGCACTGGGTCTCTCTCAATCAGCCCACCGGGAAAAGATGTTACTCCTCCGGGCGTTGCACGGCTCGGAAAGTAATAATATCCTCATTCGCGGGCATAGGGTACTGCGGATCGAAGACGAGCAATCGCTTCGTTCGCAGCAGCTTCTATGGCCAGGCGTGGGGTTGGCATAGATTTCCCCATGAAGGAAACTTCCGTTGGATCTTGGTTGGGGTCTATGGGAGGAATGTGTACTGCTGCCCAATATTCCGAGGTGGAAGGGGTGATTCTCGATTTGAACAGCTCGTACTGGGGTGGCTGGGTAGAACCCATGGTACTGCAGGTAAAATCCCACAATATTTTGACAAAGCTACCTGGGATTGCATCTGGGGTCCTCCGATAAATACTAGGGATTGGCATGGCAAGAATGGTTGTGAGAGTGGTGCACGAGGTGAGGGTTGCTGGGTAAGGTCACAAGGTGGCCTCCTTATATAGCATCTGGGCTGGTTTATTTACCGTGGTAAAAGGTAATAACTATGCCAGATCACCTCCAAACGTCGGGGTCAGTGTCAGAGATACACATATCTCATAAAGAGACGTGTTACTGTGGGTGTCGTCGGGGTTGGTTTTGGTAGCTGTGCCCGGAAAATGTGCAACTATGCGCTGACAAAACACGCAAAGCTAATATTAAAACAGAGGCACAATCACAGGCTGCGTTAATAAACAAGGTCGCACGATAACAAGCGAGGATACACTGAGACTCGGTACTACTAGTATGGCTTAGTCTACCTCGTTTACGTCTAAACGGGCGTGCTTGGTGGATGTCGAGGCTTCTCCACGTGTCTCACTGTTGGGATTAGTCGGAGATGGTGGAGGAACTGCAGGGTCGGGGTAGCGATGATGACCATCGCGGGGATTGTTGGCCACAATACCGTTGGAGTGGGCTCCCAAAAGGTGACGAAGCACTTCTGGGGTCATCAAGACACCTTGGCCGCTGGCTGGAGCTGACCTCAGGGTCTCGATCGGGTGTCCGAACAACATGACTGGGTTATCGGTGTCGGGCTTGGCTTCCCTGCTTGCCGGGGCTCTGTGAACCAGCTCTCCTCGAGCTGCGATCAGATCAATCGTGATCTGGTCGAACAGTGCCTCTAGTGCACTTACATAGCGCACTAGGTGCAACAATGCGGGATCCGTCTCGTGATCTCTGTTGGCAACTTGCGGTGGTCTACCATACCCTTCACGCCTGGGGTAGTAGTAGAATGAGCGACAGTTAACTCTGGGCGACAACTGCCGGAGTTGAACTATAGCCTCTCGAGCAGCTAGCTGGATGGCTTGTGGCTCGAAGGAAGTTGTTCTTCCGGTGAACCTGTAGGGGCGTTCTGGTGACAGACCCCTACCGTAGATGTGCACAGTGGCCCAGAATTGGCGGTCCTCACTGCTCATGGGTCCTTGGTACACAACATATTCTGGGGGCTCTTCTAACGCATAGGCACCATGGGTGAGGTTTGCGAGTATGGTCACGAAACCTCCAAGATTGGTTGCTGTGGTCTCATTGTGCACTATGGGACCAGACATTGTGGCTATGTTGGGGAAGAGGCTGTGCTGTGCTGGGTTGAGGCTAGCGTGCCCGTTTTATAGAAAAGGGAACGGAGTCTTCCTTCACACGCTTGCGAATGAGACATTTTAGCCATCGGTCACTGGCGTGTGATCGACAGGCTAGGCTGATAGGTTGGGCACCGACTGCCAAAAGTGTCGGGATCACTATGTGGCTATCTTGCATGGGAAGCTTGGCTGGGGTTTTAGTTAGGATCTGGTGGGTTGGTTTGCCTAAGTTTATCAACCTGGCTAAGATAGGATTAGCCAATGGTCATCCTGGCTCTGGTACCAAGTCTGTGGGGACCGATTCTCCGGGTATTAATTTCCAGAAAATGGCCCTTGTGCTCACCAGCCATAGGATAACTGTTAGCTGATGAGGCACCGACTTGATACCGAAATTCCAAGCAAAACACAAAATATGTAGTACAAGACCATTCTGTCCTATGAGTACAACAAAATGGTTTCTAATGGTTGATGGCGGAAGCGGTTTGTGGATCATCAGTGTCTTTGGGACTCCAATTTCCACAGGAACAGCTGGCCAGATTAACTCCTATCTTCACGAGGCTGCTATCACTGTTGCTTAGGTTCCGGGACTGTCGGCACGGTCGCTCCTCTCTGCGCAAGAAAAATCTGGCCAAGACAATAGCCAGGGACAAGCCAGTGAGTACTTTGAATGTACTCACAAACATTATGAACATAGATATACTATAATAATGATGTGCTGAAAATATTTTATGCTCATGACGTCAGTCGCAAAAGATAAATAAAACTCTGATGCGTACAAGCATGTTAATTATGAATATGCAATAACATAGCAATATTAACATTTTGAAATAAATAACAAACATGCCACAGTCGGACGTCCTAGCGACACCACATAAAGGGCTTTAAAAGAAATGCCACAGTCAGGCGTCTTAGCGACACCACATAAAGGGCTTTAAAAGAAATGCCACAGTCGGGCGTCTGAGCGACCCCACATAAAGGGCTTTAAAAGAAATGCCACAGTCGAGCGTCTTAGCGACACCACATAAAGGGCTTTGAAAGAAATGCCACAGTCGGGCGTCTGAGGGGCACCACATCAAGGGCTTTAAAAGAAATGCCACAGTCGGGCGTCTTAGCGACACCACATAAAGGGCTTTAAAAGAAATGCCACAGTCGGGCGTCTGAGCGACACCACATAAAGGGCTTTAAAAGATATCATAGTGAATATCCAGGAGGTAGAACCATCCCAGGGATATTCGATAAAACCAATAATATCACGGGTTAGCCAACAATAATAATAATCATAAATTTACCACAAGTCACAAGTTGTGTTTACAATTCTGGTTTAACAGTTTCACCTCCGAAGACCGACACTAAGACCGACACTTGACCCATCCTAGAATGTAGTCCTTAACCATGGACACAGCTATTCGAATAGGTTTAATCTCTGTAGAGGGTGTACTCTTTACCCACGAGTGACGGATTCCTTTAGTCCATCAAGACTAATTCTGTCCATGGTCTTTTAGTTGCAAACACACCTAACTTGGATACACCAGCTTAACTCACATGTGTCTGGAATCACCCACGACACCTGTCAAGCAAAACTCTAAGTGGGGAGGCTACAACCTCGACGTAACATGGGATCACAAAATTTATACCGCGCGCAAACTGGGGAAGGTACCCCCTTCGGCTACAACCAAAACACCCATGCTCCCGGACCCGGTGGCATGACTACCAGATGCTTCCACTACCTTCCACCATGGCCTCTCTATACGGTGTGTGCTAGGAAAGGGGTTGACAACTTACTGAACCGTACCCTACTTATAGTAGAGACGAGTGGCTGTACGTAGCAAGTATGGGGGTTACTGGCACAAGACTCGATCTATGGTCGACTCGGGAGGTTCAAATATTTCCTGCAAGATTAGCATAACAATACATATACTTCAACCAACGGATAGAAACATCACGCGACATACCCCCTCATGCCATAACGGACACGACCGTCTCGACGGAGGGCTAAGGACAAGAGCGTGTCTACCCAAGACAGAGGCCTTCCCGGCTTCCCTCCGGTATGCATGAAAGGCATACAAAGGTGAGTTCCATCATAACCATATCAACTCCATCAGCGTAAAAATCATTAATATGCACTCATGAATAGGATCGCATCCTCACATAAAATGACGCATGGACGTATCGAGGTGGTGGTGTCACCGAGTCAAACAACACACACAAAAAATTACACCAGGGTTCAGAATGCTTGCCTTCAGGTCATGGGAAAGCAGGGTGCATTCCAAAACATCTTGAAATCTTCAAAAATCCTATTTGAAAGAATATATATGAATTAACACACAAAATCAAAACAGCACAAAAAAATGTTTTGAATTTTTTTCAAATAAATCTTAAAATAAACTAGACCATATTTGAGAGAGGTAGGAAAAATAATAATTTATTTGGAGTTGTATTTGAAAAGATAAAGCCGATCAAAGTTTGGTCAAAAATTTGTTATTTAAATAAAAACAGAAAAGAAAACGTTTCGAATATATACGTACACGTCGAAGGCGCACTTTGGAAATGCGTTTCCACTTATCCCACGTGGACTGGACGGGGTCACTGACAGTGGGTCCAGGGGGCCCACTGGTCAGGTTTGACCAGTCCAACTCTCCCTCCTCTTTCTCTGCCCGAACGACGGCGAGGCAACGACGATCAACGTCGGCGAACGGCGGCTCCTCGCGGGCTCTAGATGGTCGGGATGGATCCGCAATACCGGGGCGGTCCTTCCGGTGGTCGCTGGGTCGGCGGGGACGGAGTGAGCTGCTGGCGGCGAGCTTCGCGGCGGAGGAGGCATTCGGGAGCAAGGTGGGTTTGGGGCTGCGGTGGCTTCCAATCAAAATCGAGCAGGGGGGCGGGCTCACGGGAGGAAGGGAAGGCTCCTGGTGGAGAGAGTGGAGAGGGGGAGGCCCTGGTGGCGCCGGAATGGCCGGGGCCGTGGCGGCGGCTGTGGTTGCCGGAGATGGGGAAGGAGACCTCCCCGAGTTGATTTGCTGCCAATGGGGTTCCTAGGGAGATGGTTTGGGACTGCCTGCGTGCGGGGATGAGCTCGGGGCTCCTTATATAGGCGATGGAGGTCGGTTCCAAGGCGGCCGGCGATAAGGACGACGGCGAACCGCCATGCTGTAGCTTGGGCGACGTGGCGGCGACGAGCGCTAGGGGACACGCTTGCGGATGACCACGCACTGCTCCAGGAGGCAGGTGGCAAGCGCTGGGGCTTGGGCTGCGCCGACAGGGCCGGGGCCTGCATGCGGCCGTCAGCTAGCCGCCACGGCCGTCCTGACGGTGGCGCTGTGGAGTGCCAGGGTGGTCGGGGTGGCGTGGCTGTGCAAGGGGACACGGCGTGCTGGTTGCGGTCGGTCACGGACCGGATTGGGTGCGGGGTGGGACGCGACGGCTCGGGTGCATGTGCGTGCCAAACGCACGCTCTGGGCGCGCCCAGTGCACGCCCGGGACATGCTCGACGAAATGCCATGGCATGTTGGGGGGTTCCAAACCATAAGAGAGTTAGCAGAATGGGGTTATAGGCTAGGTCAAATCCGCGAGACATGCTGGATAGGTCAGGGGCTCAAGTTCACAATTTAAACTTGAAATCATGCCAAAACTGGCTATGCACTCAGGGTGTTTGTCAAAATGCCAAAGGCACCTAGGCAGTTCTTGGGGTTGCCAAATCTCCCAGAGTGGGGTCTCTTTAGAAGGAAGAGGGGGTGGTGAAGTTAGTTTCAAAAAAGGAGAAACTTGCTAGTGCAAGTTCTGCAAAATTACAATTCTGGACAGGGAGTAAATGGCATCATTGCATGGACCAAAAATGTCCCAAAGAGTGCATGCTCCTGGACTTAGGGGTTTTGCAGGGTTGACTACAAGCATGAGAAAGCACAAGGTCACTTGAGCAAGAATGAAAGAGGTTGCAGTAGAAAACACAAGTCTGGTCCAGAATGGAAAAGAGGTTGATACACTTAATTTTTCCAAAGAACAACTTTATGTTTTTGCATAATGTTGGATGGCATGCTACCACTGACATCCCATAATTTTGGTGGAGGCTCTAGGAAAAAAGTTAATTAGGCTATAGTGCAAAGGTGCCCACTGGACCAGATTTAAAAAACATGTGTAACACTCAAAATATGAAATGTAATAATTATATAATTGCATAAAAGTGATTTAGAGACATCACATGACATCTCCAAATTTTGGTTGGATTTTTAGATAAATTTAACAACTGGTTGTAGTACAAAAAGAGCTCCAAAACTTAAAGAAAGTCATTTTAATGAATAAAGCTCAGGGTGAAATGATTTAATAAGTATATCCATTGATTAAGAAAAATGAGAGAGCATAGAAGTCCAATAAAATTTTGGAAAGCTCCAATTGGGAAAAATAAAACTCCTTAACATCAGAAGAAAAGTACTGAAATTAACAGAAATAAAAATTTTAAAACTCCTGGCAAAATTTTAAGTAAGAAAAACGTGGTTAAAATTTTGGGGTGTTACAAGATGTCTGGATGAGACTTCGGAGTTTATAAAAAAAGAGAGAGAAAGGCCAAATAAAAAAATGAGAGAAAAAGAGAGAAGGGACAATGCTACTATCCTTTTTACCATAGTTGTGCTTCAAAGTAGCACAATGATCTTCATGATAGAGTGTCTCCTATGTTGTCACTTTCATATACTAGTGGGAATTTTTCATTATAGAACTTGGCTTGTATATTCCAATGATGGGCTTCCTCAAAATGCCCTAGGTCTTCGTGAGCAAGAAAGTTGGATGCACACCCACTTAGTTTCTTTTGTTGAGCTTTCATACATTTATAGATCTAGTTCACCCGTTGCATGGCAATTCCTACTCACTCACATTGATATCTATAAATAGGCATCTCCATAGCCCGTTGATATGCCTAGTTGATGTGAGACTATATTCTCCATTTTTGTCTTCTCCACAACCACCATTCTACTCCACATATAGTGCTATGTCCATGGCTCACACTCATGTATTGCGTGAAAGTTGAAAAAGTTTGAGATTACTGAAGTATGAAACAATTGCTTGGCTTGTCATCGGGGTTGTGCATTATTAAATACTTTGTGTGATGAAGATAGAGCAACAGCCAGACTATATGATTTTGTAGGGATAACTTTCTTTAGCCATGTTATTTTGAGAAGACCTGATTGCTTTGATTAGTATGCTTGAAGTATTACTATTTCTTATGTCAATACGAACTTTTATTTTGAATCATTTGGATCTGAACATTCATGCCACAATAAAGAAAATTACATTGAGAATTATGCTAGGTAGCATTCCACATAAAAAATTCTGTCTTTATCATTTACCTACTCGAGGACGAGCAGGAATTAAGATTGGGGATGCTTGATACGTCTCCAATGTATCTATAATTTTTGATTGTTCCATGCTATTATATTACCCGTTTTGTATGTTTACGGGCTTTACTTTACACTTTTATATCATTTTTTGGACTAACCTACTAACCGGAGGCCGAGCCCAAATTGCTGTTTTTTTTGCCCGGTTTCAGTGTTTTGAAGAAAGGGAATATCAAACAGAGTCCGAACGGGATGAAACCTTCGGGAACGATCTTTTTGGAACAAATGCAAACTTGGAGACTTGGAGTGGAAGTCAAGCAACAAGCGAGGCAGCCGCGAGGGTGCCCGTCGCCCCCCCTACAGGTGGGCGCGCCTCCCACCCTTGTGGGCCCCTCGAGCATCCACCGACCTACTTCTTCCTCCTATATATACCCACGTACCCCGAGAACATCAAAACAGACCACAAAAACCTATTTCCACCACCGCAACCTTTTGTATCCGCGAGATCCCATCTTGGATCCTTCGTCGGTGCTCCGCCGAAGGGGGAATCGACCATGGAGGGCCTCTACATCATCTCTAAGGCCTCTCTGATGAGTTGTGAGTAGTTTACCACAGACCTCCGGGTCCATAGTTATTAGCTAGATGGCTTCTTCTCTCTCTTTGAATCTCAATACAAAGTTCTCCTCAATCTTCTTGGAGATCTATTCGGTGTAACTCTTTTTGCGGTGTGTTTGTCGAGATCCGATGAATTGTGGGTTTATGATCAAGTTTATCTATAAGAAATATTTGAATCTCCTCTGAATTCTTTTATGTGTGATTAAGTTATCTTTGCAAGTCTCTTTGAATTATCAGTTTGGTTTGGCCTACTAGATTGATCTTTCTTGTAATGGGAGAAGTGCTTAGCTTTGGGTTCAATCTTGTGGTGTCCTTTCCTAGTGACAGCACGGGCAACAAGACACGTATTGTATTGTTGCCATCAAGGATAAAAAGATGGGGTTTATATCATATTGCATGAGTTTATCCCTCTACATCATGTCATCTTTCTTAATGCGTTACTCTGTTCTTTATGAACTTAATACTCTAGATGCATGCTGGATAGCGGTCGATGTGTGGAGTAATAGTAGTATATGTAGGCAGGAGTAGGTCTACTTGTCACGGACGTGATGCCTATATACATGATCATGCCTAGATAATCTCATAATTATTCGCTTTTCTATCAATTGCTCGACAGTAATTTGTTCACCCACCGTAATACTTATGCTATCTTTAGAGAAGCCACTAGTGAAACCTATGGTCCCCGGGTCTATCTTTTATCATATAAGTTTTCCATCTACTTTTATTTGCATCTTTACTTTTCCAATCTATATCATAAAAATACCAAAAATATTTACCTTATCATATTATCTCTATTAGATCTCACTTTCGCAAGTGGCCGTGAAGGGATTGACAACCCCTTTATTGCGTTGGTTGAGAGGTTCTTGTTTGTTTGCGTAGGTGCGTGGGACTTCTGAGGAGCCTCCTACTGGATTGATAACTTGCAAAAACTGAGGGAAATACTTACGCTACTATTGCTGCATCACCCTTTCCCCTTCAAGGAAAACCAACGCAAGCTCAAGACGTAGCACGCTTTCTGATAGTAGGGGAGTACATGGAATATATAGTTAAAACAGGGCAATAGAAAAGTGTATTGGTAACTAGAAGTTAGTAGGTGGTAATAGAGTAAGAAAATGGAATAACAATTGGTTACTTAAATACTACACAATTCATTTGATTTTGCTAGGTAAGTCAACATGCTGATACTTGAAAAGAACACTTACTTCGAACAAAGTCTGGACAGATGATATCGGCAGGGAAGTTAGCATATATCTCATGACCATGCTCTTTTATGTGCAGTGCAATAGTGCCAGCTTTCAGTACATAAAACTTAGAAATTCTTTCCAAAGGCCAGTGCCAAAATAGGAGTCGTCATGTTCATCAAGTCTTACAGTAGCAACGATTGTAAATCCATGGTTTGTGTTCAGTATGACATCCCTCAGTCTTGATTTTTGTGAAGGGAAAGATTGTATACTACAGATTCTGTTACATAGCAAGGGACGCGCTGCAGAAAATGGTAGGATTGTTAAAGAAAATATGGTAACATGCAAATATGGGCCCAAATTGAAAGAACTGTACAACAGTTGAAATTGTAGGGCAAAAATCTATAATTAAACAGATAGGGTAAACATGATGTCATGGAAATATGACAGTAACTGAAAGAACAATACAACATTAATTTTCCTAATATAGAAAGAAGAGGGAAAAAAATCCCCTTTGACGTATATGGTGCATCTGGCACCTTTTATCCAAATGTAGCAATATTTAGTATATGTTCAGGAAAGTAGGCCATGCCAACCGATTTAGGGTGAGAGTAAACATACTGCACGCATCCTCAAGTCATCTGGTACGTTGAGATGGAACTGCATGGATGTTGGCGGAGGCCGCAAAAGTCCTGATGTGTTCGTGCACTGTACACTCAATGAATGAAAGAAAACCCTCAAATTAGCGCAAATAAAAATGAATTCACGGTGATTTCGGCCGGGTGATTAAAGGAGGCAGATAAATTGGGATAGGAGATGAGATATTATCCCATTAAATTAGTTACCTTGTTGTCCATGAGAAAAAAATCCTCAATACGGCGGATTCCCCAACCGGGCGGAGTTGGGTCGACCGTGAGCAGCGTCGAGAAAGTCGATTGCGATAGGCGGCAGCAAGCGGAAGTGGTGAAATGCGGTGGAGTTTGCCGGCTGCCTGGCGGCAGTGGCAGGCGTCTAGCTAAGTGGTTTCCATCGCGATAGGTGGTGCCATGCATAGACACGGAGGAGCTTGTGCAGGTGTGAATGAGGACCGAAGGGGGTGGCGGGCGGGGTGAGGGTTTTTGTGATGTGGCGATGGTGAGGGTTTTCTTTTTTCTTTTTTGAATTGGGTGGTGAGGGTTTTCTGTCCCACAAAGAGTTTCAGAGGCAACGGTTTGCTAGAGCCAACCATGTGTGATTGACGTAACAGGGAAAATGAAAGTCATTGCACATGGTTCCAATTTTGAGAACAATGTGTGATTGACGTACTACCTCCGTCCTGGTTTATTGCTCCCCTTTGTAATTTGTACCAAATTTTGACCAAATATTTAACTAAAAAAATGTTTATGCATGTCACCAAAAATTATATCATTGAACACTATGTTCAAATATGCATCCAACAATATAATTTTTATTGACCTGCACTAACATTTTGTCAGTTAAATCTTTGGTCAAAATTGAACACAAATTACAAAGGGGACCAATAAACTAGGATGGGGGTAGATTCCATCAACCGAACGGATTGCATCCACATCCCACATTTAGACATAAGTCAACATAGATTAAACATACTCAGGCATAGATAATAAGCGTACACAAGCATAATTCAATCATAATGTCATGCCCAATATGCGATACTATCCTAAAGAGACTCGAAGGTCCCACCAAGGATAGAACCGCATATTGATACGCTTTTGCAAGGTGGATATCATTACATCAACATTACATAATGGATGAGGATACATACAAGAGGCATACAATGCCACACAAATACAACATCATCATACATAAGAGCACCATCCGACTACGGATGAAATACAAACAGAAACTCAAATGACATCCACCCTCTAGCCGACCTAGAACCTATCCCCTGATCGAAGAAGAAGCATAAGAAGAACTCCAAAACAAGCAAACATCGCTCTTGCGTCAAGATCATCGCATAACCTGTACCTGCAACTGTTGTTGTAGTAATTTGTGAGCCACGAGGACTCAGCAATCCCATTACCATGGGTATCAAGACTAGAAAAGCTTAATGGGTATGGAAAGGATAAGTGGTGAGGTTGCAGCAACGACTAAGCATATATGGTGGCTAACATATGCAAATAAGAGCGAGAAGAGAGCAAACGGAACGGTCGTGAAGCTAGCAATGATCAAGAGGTGATCCTGAACTCCTACTTACGTAAAACATCACCCAAAACCGTGTTCACTTCCCGGACTCCGCCGAAAAGAGACCATCACGGCTACACACGTGGTTGATGCGTTTTAATTCGGATCTGGTGTCAAGTTATCTACAACCGGACATTAACAAATTCCCATCTGCCACATAACCGCGGGCACGGCTCTCGAAAGTTTATACCCTACAGGGGTGTCCCAACTTAGCCCATCACAAGCTCTCACGGTCAACGAAGGATATTCCTTCTCCCAGGAAGACCCGATCAGTCTCGGAATCCTGGTTTACAAGACATTTCGACAATGGTAAAACAAGACCAGCAAAGCCGCCCGATGTGTCAAAAAATCCCGATAGGAGCTGCACATATCTCGTTCTCAGGGCAACACCGGATGAGACTAGCTACGAGTAAAACTAGACTTCGAGTTTCCCCGAGGTGGCCCTGCAGGCAGCTCAGTTCGGACCAACACTCGAAGGAGCACTGGCCCCGGGGGGGGGGGGGTTCAATAAAGATGAACCTTGGGCTCTGGAAACCCAAGGGGAAAAGGGCTAGGTGAGGCAAATGGTAAAACCAAGGTTGGGCCTTGCTGGAGGAGTTTTATTCAAAGCGAACTGTCAAGGGGGTCCCATAAATCACCCAACCGTGTAAGGAACGCAAAATCAAGGAACATAACACCGGTATGACGGAAACTAGGGTGGCAAGAGTGGAACAAAACACCAGTCAAAAGGCCGAGTCTTCCACCCTTTACCAAGTATATAGATGCATTAATTAAATAAGAGATATTGTGATATCCCAACATAATCCTGTCCATCACGGAGCAATCTTCAACTTCACCTGCTACTAACAACGCTATAAGAGGGGCTTAGCAAAGCGGTAACATAGCCAAGCAATGGTTTGCTAGGAAGGGTGAAAAGGTTAGAGGCTGACATGGCAGTTTGGGAGGCTTGATCAACAAGAGATGGGTAGCGCAGCATAGCGATAGAACGAAGCAACTACATAGCGAGGATAGTAGTGAGATCCAAGGTGACGGTCATCTTGCCTGAAATCCCGCTAGGAAGAAGAACGAGTCCATGAAGAAGATGAAGCCACGAAGTTGAACCAATCATAGACGAACGACTCCTCACGATCGCAACGAAACATGAACTAATGAGAAGAAGCACAACTGGAAAGAAGCAAACAACATGGTAAACACACAAGCATAAACATGGCATGATGCACAACCAAGTATAATGCATGTCCGGTTTAAAGAGCATGGCATGGCAAAACGCAACAAACAATACTACAAGTTAAGTGGAGCTCAATATGCAACGAGTTGCATATTGACAAAACACCACATTCATTTATTTAGTTCTCTCCCGTTTATGTACCCAACAATATTAAATGTTGTTAAACATGGCAAGAGGTGACGCATAAGTAAACTAACTATTTAGGCGAGTTTAAATGAGGCCGAAACAACAAACAACAATTCCGGAAAATCCCCATATGCATATTTTAGATTTGGTACTGTTCTGCCCTAAACCATATTTTAGAGTTGTTAAACATGCAATATGAGTGCACCATGTTAAACTAGGAATTTTTCCACCCCATTTACGTATAAAGTTTATTAAATTTGGAGCTATGGTTATTTAGTTATGAAATAAATCATTTTAACATGGCATTTATGCAAATTTAATCAAACATCATTTTAAACATTTTAAACATGGATGAAAGTGGCATATTATTAATCTACACAAAATTCTACGCATTTTACATGTTTAAATCATTTACATATGATGCACGGTTGTGGAGTTATTATATGCATGATGCTTGAGGGTTTTTCTATAAAACGACGTTCTCTAGATAATGTCTAAATTCGCAGAACTGAAAAAAAAACATCCACGGGCCGAATCTGGCTGGCCGGATAGTGCACAGGAGAGGCTGGGGGGTTTCTCACCATGGGCCATCGCCCGGAATTGCGGTGAGGTGAGGCCAGAAGGGGGCGCTGGGCTTGGCGCGACCCACGCGCTGGCGCTGGCTGCGGGCCATGCAGGCACATCGAGGCGAGGCAGGGCACGGTCAACGCTCGGGACGAGCGAGCCGCTACTGCTCTCGTCTCTGAAGAACAGAAACAGTAGCAGGGGAGGACGGCAATGAGGGCTCGGGGACGAGCTCACTCCGGCGAGGGACTCGGCGCAGGGAGGCGGATCTTGACGGATCCGGCCGCGGGGCATTGGTTCCCGGCGAATGCGAGGCAAACTGGAGCTCGAGGAGGCATCCATGGTACGCGTCCCTGCTCATGTGTACCTGAGAGAGATAGAGGTACATGAGAGAGAGAGAAATCGAGAGAGGGAGGCGAAAAAAGAGAGAGGAGGACATGGAGGAGGAGCAGAGGTCCTGGAGGTCGCTGTTGCTCGTCGGCAACAGCCGGATCGGCGAGGAGGAGGGAGAAGGCAGCTCGGTCTGCTCACGGACGAGCTCCGGCTCGGGAAGCTGCTGCGAGGCAGCAACATTGGGGAAGAGGATGCGTTAAGCACGGGTGCAGACACGGGGCAGCTGGCCTGGTCGGCAACGAGGTCCTGTGAGAGAGAGAAGTGAGGCGAGAGAGAGAGAGCAGTGAAGGGAGCAAGATGGAGAGAGAGGCAGGGGCACGCGACCGGGGGCGTGATGATGCTCGCCGGTGGCAGAGGAGGTCCTGTGCTTAGGCGAGGTGGAACTCCGGCGTGGCACGCGAAGACGATGGGATCCAGAGGAGGCACTAGTTTGCGGGGAGAGATCGAGAGGTGGAGGGCTACAGGCTGGATCGAGGAGGAGCAGGTGGTTGGCTCGGTGCTGAAAACGAGGGAGGTGGTCGGCCAGAGAGGTGGATCTGGGAGGATCCCGATGGAGATGATGAGTGGGTGGCGGCGGCGCGATGGGAAAGGATGGATTGGACAGGTAGGGGCTAGGGTTAGGTTGTTTTATATAGGTAAGGGATTAGTTTAGGGGCTATCGGATCCCTTCGATTTAGATCGGACGGTCGAGAAAATTGGTAATGGAAGTCCAAAGGAGAAACCGAAGATATTTTAGGGATATTTGGGGATGATCCGAATCCAACGGTGACTACTGCTCGGGTCGGGTTCGGGAAAGGTTTCAGACACGCACGCGAGAGGGTCTGAGAGAGGTCAAAAAGGACAAAGGGCCTGACAAAAAGACAATGGAGGCAAAGAGAGAAGGGGCAACTGCGAACGGCTACGAGCATTATGAAAACATGCAGATGCAATGCGCATGATGCCATGAGATGAGATGCATGACATGAACAAAATGCAAAACAAAAGACAAAAACCCAACCACGGAGGAAATAACATATCGCATCTCCGGAAAAGGCAAGAGTTGGAGTTACGAATATGGAAAGTTGTATCCGGGGCGTTACACATAAGTACATAGTTCAACTGATTAAGCATACTCAAGCGTACATAGTTCGATCCCACATCTCACCTCATCTGTCGGCACGATCCCGAAGCTTCTCTAGGTACTTGGTGTACGCGGCGTGCGCCAGCCTGCGAGAATACTGCTGCTTGAAGGAGCCAATGACTCATCCTCTTGCATGCGCCAGAACACTTTCATAAGCGTCATGAAGCTTTTGGTTGCAAAATGGACATCGATAGCTGCCGTCCCAGGTCCTAATGTGCCTGTTATGCATTCCTGCATAAAGCTCCCTCAGGATTTGCCTCTTGTAACTCCTCTGGTCATCTTCATCCTCGCTGTCCACATCGTCAGACAACACCTATATAAATAATAAAAAAGGGTGGCGTCAAATTAATGTTTACAAACTAATCTCTAGCGAATATTTTGCAGTTGACAAAAAATGGCATCAAATCAATGTTTACATGCTGTGAAGTAGGATTAGGAATTTAAGGGTATCTTTTTATACATATCTAGAGATTATGGTTTGATTTTTAAGCACAATCGTGTATGTACAGACCAATATTGAAGAAAACAATGGCACAAACATATATGTAGGTCATTCAAAATCAATTGTCAAGTCCTGGCTAGGAAAAATTAGCACAAACACTAACCCTAGCCAGATTACTAGCATAAATCATTTACACAGATGAAACAACTAATTACTTATCACTTGTACCATTCAAACAATCAATACACTACACGGATGTGATGAAACTTACTTAAATTTCATGGATTGGGAGAACATAACCATATGATTTTTATTCCAAAAAGGGGGATGCAGGAGTAACCAGAGAAACCCTAGGATCTATTTGAACACATATATGGGTATAGATGAGTAACCGGTTCTCTTCGTCGTCGGAGTCGTCACCGGAGTGGTCGTCGGAGTCGTCTCCAGGGTCGTCGTCCGAGTCCTCCACCTCCGGCTGTGGAAGCACGACGCTGTTGACAACGTCAGCGTGCAGCGACACCTCGCGGCGGTGACGGCAACCTCTATCTCCATCTCCACGCCGTGATCCAGTGCTTCAGCAGCCCTGACGACGCCACTCCCTCCAATGGGGCGCTTCGGCGGCTGATACGTCTCCAACGTATCTACTTTTCCAAACACTTTTGACCTTATTTTGGACTCCAACTTGCATGATTTGAATGGAACTAACCCTGACTGACTTTGTTTTCAACAGAATTGCCATGGTGTTATTTTTGTGCAGAAATAAAAGTTCTCGGAATGACCTGAAACTTCATGGAGTCACGTTTTGGAATTAATAAAGAATATTGGCGAAATAATCAACAGAAGGGGGCCCACACCCTAGCCACGAGGGTGGGGGCGCGCCCCTTGCCTCATGGCCCCCCTAGACCTCCACCAACCCCAACTCCAACTCCATATATTCACGTTCAGGGAGCAAAGATCAGAGAGAAGGATTCATCGCGTTTTAGGATACGGAGCCGCCGCCAAGCCCTGTTCTTCCTCGGGAGGGCTGATCTGGAGTCCGTTCGGGGCTCCGAAGAGGGGAATCCTCTGCCATCATCATCATCAACCATCCTCCATCACCAATTTCATGATGCTCACCGCCGTGCGTGAGTAATCCCATCGATGGCTTGCTGGGTGGTGATGGGTTGGATGAGATTTACCATGTAATCGAGTTTGTTTTGTTAGGGTTTGATCCCTAGTATACATTATGTTCTAAGGTTGATGTTGCTATGACTTTGCCATGCTTAATGCTTGTCACTAGGGCCCGAGTGCCATGATTTCAGATCTGAACATATTATGTTTTCATGAATATATGTGAGTTCTTGATCCTATCGTGCAAGTTGTAGTCACCTACTATGTTTTATGATCCGGCAAACCCCGGAGTGACAATAGTTGAGACTCTTCCCGATGATGACCGTAGTTTGAGGAGTTCATGTATTCACTAAGTGCTAATGCTTTGGTCCGGTACTATATTAAAAGGAGGCCTTAATATCCCTTAATTTCCATTAGGACCTCGCTGCCACGGGAGGGTAGGACAAAAGATGCCATGCAAGTTCTTTTCCATAAGCATGTATAACTATATTCGGAATACATGCCTACATTATATTGATGTACTGGAGATAGTTTTGTGTCACCCTATGTTTTAACTGTTGCATGATGAATTACATCCGACATAATTATCCATCATTGATCTATTGCCTACGAGCTTTTCACATGTTGATCTTTGCTAAGTTACTTTTCGGTTGCCACTGTTACGATTGCTACAAAACTGCTACCGTTACTTTTGCCACCATTAGCGTTACTTCCATACTACTTTGCTACTAAATACTTTGCTGCAAATATTAAGTCTTTCAGGTGTGGCTGAATTGACAACTCAGCTGCTAATACTTGAGAATATTCTTTAGCTCCCCTCGTATCGAATCAATAAATTTGGGTTGAATACTCTACCCTTGAAAACTATTGCGATCCCCTATACTTGTGGGTTATGAAGACCTTATTCTGGCACCGTTGCCGGGGATCATGGCTCTATTCTCTGAGTCACTTGGGATTTATATTTGTTGATCACTACGAGGGGAGGTAAGGAACTGCCATCTAGCTCTGCACTTGATTCACCTTATGTTTTGAGTAAACTTGCGACACCTACACCTGATATTGATTCTGATATGTTGCATGTTATTAATGATGCCACTTCTACTATGCATGATGCTTATGATGATACTACTTCTCTGCTTGATAATAATGTGCCACTAGGTGAATTTCTGGATGAACAACTTGCTAGGGTTAGAGAGAATGAAATTATTGAAATTGATGATATTAATGAAAGTGGTGATGAAGATTCTCCCCCTTGATATGAATTGCCTATTGTACCTGAGGGTTATGTTATGCATGAAGAAACTGCTAAAGACTCTCTTGCTTGCAATGATAGATATGATCTTAAGAAACTGTTAGCTAAGTTGAAAGAAAAGTCTTTGAATGCTAGAATGAAATACGACCCTGCTTTTGCTACTTCACCTATATGTGTTACTGATAAGGATTATGAATTGTCTGTCGATCCTAAGTTAATTACTTTTTTTAATCCAATCCTTTCCATGGCTATGAATCTGAAACTATTGTGCCACATCTTACTAAATTGAATGATATAGCCACCCTATTTACTCACGAGGAAAAAATTCGCTATTACTATATTCTTAAATTGTTTCCTTTCTCATTAGAGGTGATGCTAAGATATAGTTTAATTCCCTTGCTCCTGGTTCCATGGGTAGTCCCCAGGATATGATTTATTACTTCTCTGCAAAATATTTTCCCGCTCAAAAGAAACAAGCTACCTTAAGGGAAATATTTAATTTTGTGCAAATTAAAGAAGAGAGTCTCCCACAATCTTGGGGGAGGTTTCCCCGATTACTTAATGCTTTTGCCTGATCATCCTCTCAAAAAAATGAAATACTTGATATCTTTTATAATAGACTAATCGATGCTTCTAGAGACCACGTGTATAGTTGTGCTGGTTGTGTTTTTAGGGAAAGAACCGTTGAGCAAGCTAAATTGCTATTGAATAATATACTGAATAATGATAATGATGGGACACTTCCTGAACCAACTCCTAAGCCAACTCCAAAGAAAAGGGGTATTCTATTTCTCAGTCCTGAAGATATGCAAGAGGCAAAGAAATCTATGAAAGCAAAAGGTATTAAAGCTGACGATGTTAAGAATTTACCGCCTATTGAAGAAATACATGGTCTTGATAACCCGACACAGGTAGTAAAGGTAAATTCTCTCTATAGATTTGATAAGGGTGAAATCCCATCTACTAAGTTTGCTAGTCAATTCTTGGATGAGTTTGATAATTTTATTGTTAAGGAAGAAGACTTCAATGCTTATTTTGGTAGACAACTAAAACGCAGTGCTTACATGGTTGAACACTTAGTGATTATATGTCTAGAGGTAAAAGTGATCTTAAGCTTATTAGTAAACATGCTTCCATGGTTACCACTCAAGTAGAACAAGTACTTAAGGCACAAGATGATTTCCTCAATGAGTTAAATAATAAGAACAATGATAATGCTATTATGATGACTAGGGGTGGTAAAATGACTCAAGAACCTTTATATCCCGAGGGATCCTAAGAGAGTTGAGCAAGATTCTTAGAGAACTAATACTGATACACTTAGTCCTAATAAAAAGAAAAATAATAAGGATAGGACTTTGCATGCTTCTAATGAACCTGTTATAGACACACCAGAGAATCCCAATAATATTTCTATTTCTAATGTTGAAACACAATCTGGTGATGAACATGAACCTAGTGGTAATGTTAATGATGAGGTTCACGTTGATGCTCAACCTAGTAATAATAATGATGTAGAGATTGAACCTGCTGTTGATCTTGATAACCCACAATCAAAGAATCAATGTTATGATAAGAGAGACTTTGTTGCTAGGAAGCACGGTAAAGAAAGAGAACCATGGGTTCAGAAACCCATGACTTTTCCTCCTAAGACATCCAAGAAAAAGGATGATGAGGATTTTGAGCACTTCCCTGAAATGATTAGACTAATCTTTTTGCGTATGCATTTGACTGATATGCTTAAAATGAATCCCTATGCTAAGTATATGAAAGATATTGTTATAAATAAAAGAAAGATACAGGAAGCTGAAATTTCCATCATGCTTGCCAATATACTTTCGAGGGTGGAATACCAAAGAAACTAGGAGATCCATGAGTACAAACTATACCATGCTCCATTAAAGAAACTATGTTAAAACTTCTTTATCTGATCATGGAGCTGGTGTTAGTGTTATGCCTTTCTCTTTGTATCGTATACTTGATTTGAATAAGTTGAGAACTACTGAAATATCTTTGCAAATGGCCGATAAATCAACTGCTATGCCCATCGGTATTTGTGAGGATGTGCCTGTTGTGGTTGCAAACGTTACTATTTTAACACACTTTGTTATTCTTGATATTCCCGAGGATGACAGTATGTTGATCATCCTTGGTAGACCCTTTTTGAACACTGCAGGGCTGTTATTGATTGCAACAAAGGCAATGTCACTTTTCATGTTAATCGTAATGAGCATACGATACACTTTCCGAAGAAACACCCTCAAGTTCATAGTATCAATTCTATTGGAAAAATTTCGACTATTACTATTGGAGGTTTTGAATTCCCTCTTCCTACTGTCAAAAAGAAATATGATATTCTTATTGTTGAGGACATGCATATCGCCGCTGAGGTAACCTAGTGTTATTTGAAAATTCTCCAGTTTCATGTTATTCGAAAAAAGTTTGTTAACAAGACTTGATCAACCTTGTTATTGTATTCCTTTTGATGAGCATGAGATGGATGAAGTTAGAAGGCACAACTCTTTGTACCTTCCTTTTACTTTCTGTTATTTAGTTTAAATAAAGCAAAAATAGTATTTTCTTTCTGTTTTCTGAATTATCCTTGCAATAAAAAATACCCCGAAAATAAAAGTTCTCCAAATGCCCTGAAAATTGAGTATGATTTTTTGTAGAATATTTGAGAAGTTCTGACACTTAGAACACACCAGGCGGACGCACCATTTGGCCACAAGGGTGGAGGGCGCGCCCTACCCCCCTAGGCGCGCGCCCTGCCTCGTGGGCCCCACGTGGCCCCCTCCACTTATTCCAGCACCCACACACTTCGTCTTCCTGTAGAAAAAATCATCCCGTAGCTCAAACTCGTGTTCTTGCTTGTTTTGTTGCCATTTTCAATCTCCTTGCTCAAAGCTCCATTCACAAAACTTCTTTGGGGGATTGTTCTTAGGTATGTGAGTCCTCCATTGGTCCAATTAGTTTTTTTCTAGTGCTTTATTTATTACAAATTTTTGCTGCTGAGGTGACCCTATTCTTGAGCTTGCATGTTTATATGGTCCAAAGTAGTTTTAATGCATGATATAGCTTCTAGGCACTTGTGGGAGTAGTTGCTATCAATCTTGTTGAGTTTGGTTCACTTCTATTTCGAGTCACTTAAAATTTCAAAAAAAATTCAGAGGAAGAAAAATGTTTAGGAAAATGTACCAAGGTGGTTCTTCAACGAAGCAAGCACCGAGGCTCGCGATACATGAGCCGGACCTTGAACCACGAAGAGAAGCTCCAGTGCGACCTTGCGAATGGCGGTCAGATGAATTTATGATCCAAGCATGCTTCAAGGATGAATTTGATGCGCATGTGCGTAATGCTGATCTTGAGGACTTTGTATCAGATAAGTGCCACCAATACTATCACATCACTGATTCCTTTGTGCGGAGGTCTAACTTTTCATCTAAGCGCAACACTCACACTATTATATTTAACCACTATGACAAATCATACACAATGGACCTTGAAGATTTTAATACTGTTTGCAAAATCCCACGGTGGGGCATCTTTAGTGAACCTCACAAATATGAATATCATGATGTCCTTGCTAGCATCACTATGGGAGAAACTAGAAATATCACACAAGATACGATAGGGGGCATCCATTTTCCTGCCATATATTAGTTTGCTCTCTTTGTAGGTGGATGCATTAATGGTAAGCATGATCATAGCCACATTTGCATCCCAGATCTTAGTGTCCTCAAGAGTGCGGTATTAGTGATAAACAATATAACTTGTAGGCCATTGTTGCACGGAGGTTATATCTTAATGCTAAAGATGGAGATTTATTTGGTGGAATTTATGCAACTCGTTTAGCTGATTATCTTGGTGTACCCATAACCAAAAATGATATTGAGTTGCCACCTGCTTTTCATGTTATAGTGCTATGGTGCGCTATCAGTTTCTTGAGAGGAACCAACAGCCCCTCCAGTACCGACTAATCTTTGACAGACATCGTGTTGTCCACATTACCCTTCCTGCTCCAGCCTTCTTTAACTTTCAGTTGAATGGGAGATATTTTATAACCAGAGAGGAGGCAAAAGAATATGAGAGGAAGACGGAGGCTGCTCGCCTCCATGCTACAACCCTTAAGGCAGTAGCTGCTGCATCTCAGTACAACCCCGACTACAACTTTGGATATCCGCCAGGCCAGCCGTAGCCATAGACCAAGTTATGCCAAAAGCCTAAGCTTGGGGGAGTATGTATTTCTCACCGACATTATATTCATGTTCACACACTCTTTCTAGTTGTCGGTGTTCATACTTTTTCATTGTACTATCCATGCTAGTTTATTTTCTTTTCTTGCTTTCTTCTTGTGTGTTTGAAAAACTTCGAGAAAAACCAAAAAAATTAGTTATATATTTTACCTAGTTTACTTTCCATGCTTGTTAGTAGTAGTAATCAATCAAGAAAATCCAAAAAGATTTCTCATTCTTCTTTTGCTTGTTGGAAGCTTTACCGTGTAAATAGTTTTTCTCGTTCTTTGAATTTTTTTTGTTTTCTTTGGGGATCGAGATGAGAAGACCATGATGAAAATGATGAGTGTCTCTCATGTGCATTATTGTAGACCTAACAAAGATCCCATATTACCTTGTCTTCTCCTTTGAATTAAATGTTTGCAGATTCCAGCTTAGTCTAACACACGTGCACTATTATTATTATTCACACCGTTCGGTCGTACAAGTGAAAGGCAATAATGACGATATATGATGAAATGATTGAGATGAGGAAAAGATGGTATGAACACGACCTATCTTGTTTTTGTAAATATGATTAGTTCATCGTTCCTGATTCAGCCTATTATGAATGAAACATGTTTGCAATGACAATTAGAGATTATAGTTACTCATGCCATGCTTAATTAGCTAGGAGTTTATAATTGTTTACCTTGTGTGCCAACATGCTATTAAAATGGTTGTGATGCGGTATGATAGGGTGGTGTCCTCCTTTGAATGATTCAAGTGGCTTGACTTGGCACATGTTCACGCATGTAGTTGAAACAAAATCAACATAGCCTCCATGATATTTATGTTCATGGTGATTTATATCCTACTCATGCTTGCACTCATTGTTGGTTAATCTTAATGCATGTTTATGACTATGTCGCTCTCTAGTTGGTCGCTTCCCAGTCTCTTTCTAGCCTTCACTTGTACTAAGAGGGAATACTGCTTGTGCATCCGCTTCCATAAACCCAGCCGTTCCAAGTAAATTTGTATGTGCCAAACTCTAAACCTTCAAATAAAATTCTATTTTGTATGCTCGAATAGCTCATGTATCAACTAGAGCTGTCTGTATCTTCCATGCTAGGTGGGTTATTCTCACGATGAGTGGACTCCGCTCATCATTCACGAGAAAATGGCCGGTAATCGGATGCCCAGTACCATGCTCAAATCAAATCAAAATAATTGCAAACAAAACTCCCCCAAGATTGTTGTTAGTTGGACTGTACCTGTTGTTTCAGATCAGCCATGGAATGTGCTCCTTGGTGGTGGGGGAGTATAAACTTCACCATTCAGTTTGGGAACCGCCTATAATGTATGTAGCATGGAATATATCGAGATCGATTGGTTGTTATGTTGACAATGAAAGTATGCCGCTCAAAATATTATTTATATTTGTTTCCAAACTCGAGCTCTGGCACCTCTTTAAATCCCTGCTTCCCTTTGCGAAGGGCCTATCTATTTACTTTTATGTTGAGTCATTATCCTCTTATAAAAAGCACCAGTTGGAAAGCACCACTTTCATTTGTATGCATTGTTATTAATTTACATTGAGTATGACTGGATCTCTTTTGCCATGAATTACAATGTCCAGTCAGTCCTTGATCTTCAGGGGTGCTATGCACTTATGTTTTGTGGTCTCAGAAAGGGCTAGCGAGATACCATCTTGTTATATCATATCATGGTTGTTTTGAGAAAGTGTTGTCATCCAAGATTTATTATTATTGCTCGCTAGTTGATTATGCCATTCATGTGAGTAAACATGGGACCTAAATGTTATTGTGAATATGGTTAGTTCATGATCTTTGCTGAAAACTTGAATGTTGGCTTTACATATTTGCAACAACAAGATCAAATAGAGTTTTTAAAAGTTTTTCTTTATCACCTTCAGTTTGTCAACTGAATTGCTTGAGGACAAGCAAAGATTTAAGCTTGGGGGAGTTGATACGTCTCTAACGTATATATTTTTCCAACCACTTTTGCCCTTGTTTTTGACTCTAACTTGCATGATTTGAATGGAACTAACCCGGACTGATGCTATTTTCAGCAAAATTGCCATGGTGTTATTTTTGTGCAGAAATAAAAGTTCTCGGAATGACCTAAAACTTCATGGAGTCTCGTTTTGGAATTAAGAAAAAATATTGGCGAAAGAATCAACAAAAGGGGGCCCACACCCTAGCCATGATGGTGGGGGGAGCCCCCGAGGGCGCGCCCCTGCCTCGTGGGCCCCCTAGACCTCCACCGACCTCAACTCCAACACCATATATTCACGTTCAGGGAGAAAAAAATTAGAGAGAAGGATTCATCGCGTTTTACGATACGGAGCTGCCGCCAAGCCCTGTTCTTCCTCGAGAGGGCTGATCTGGAGTCTGTTCGGGGCTCCGGAGAGAGGAATTCGCTGCCATCGTCATCATCAACCATCGTCCATCACCAATTTTATGATGCTCACCGCCATGCATGAGTAATCCCATCGTAGGCTTGCTGGACGGTGATGGGTTGGATGAGATTTACCATGTAATTGAGTTAGTTTTGTTAGGGTTTGATCCCTAGTATCCATTATGTTCTAAGATTGATGTTGCTATGACTTTTCCATGCTTAATGCTTGTCACTAGGGCCCGAGTGCCATGATTTCAGATCTGAACCTATTACGTGTTATGCTTTCATGAATATATGTGAGTTCTTGATCCTGTCTTGCAAGTTATAGTCACCTACTACGTGTTATGATCCGGCAAACCCCGGAGTGACAATAGTTGGGACACTTCCCGGTGATGAATGTAGTTTGAGGAGTTAATATCCCTTAGTTTCCATTAGGACCCCGCTACCACAAGAGGGTAGGATAAAAGATGGCATGCAAGTTCTTTTCCATAAGCACGTATGACTATATTCGGAATACATGCCTACATTATATTGATGATCTGGAGCTAGTTTTGTGTCACCCTATGTTTTAACTTTTGCATGGTGAATTACGTCCGACATGATTATCCATCATTGATCCATTGCCTACGAGCTTTTCACATATTGATCTTTGCTAAGTTACTTTTCTGTTGCCACTTTTATGATTGCTACAAAACTGCTACTGTTACTTTTGCCACCGTTACCGTTACTTTCATACTTCTTTGCTACAAAATACTTTGATCTAGATATTCAGTCTTTCAGGTGTGGTTGAATTGACAACTCAGCTGCTAATACTTGAGAATATTCTTTGGCTCCCCTTGTGTCGAGTCAATTAATTTGGGTTGAATACTCTACCCTCGAAAACTGTTGCGATCCCCTATACTTGTGGGTTATCAGCGACATCCTCATATAGTGATGACTTTGAGGACTGAGAGCGGCATCGAGGATGCAAGCGGAGAGAGAGGATTGTGTGTGTGTGGAGAGAGGATGGGGGGTGCGGCCGCTCGGGCGCGCCATTAATATGGAGTAGTGGGAGAGAGACGGGCAGCAGTTAAACCGCTGGCTCGCCTCCCGCTGAGCTTCCGCACTAGACCTCTCGCATGCCTACCGTTGTCACACACAGCTACTCGCACGCCTGCTGATGACACTTCGCAGCGAGCACACCTCCGGTCAATTCACACACCTGCACGCACGCCTCCTGGTCTGCCTGTGAGGCGGACTGCTCACATGCGTCCCGTCAACTCATGCCTGCTCGCACGACACACGGGCCACATGGCGGCACATATATTGTTTTTCTATTTGGATGCTTAATGCTACCATTTTATTACTTAACCGAAGCATGGCACGTATCCATTGTTGGTCTAGCGCTCATGGTTCAAATAAATAATCCGTTCGCGATATTGGTTCCCAATTATTAATAATCTCCCGTTTGTAGGAAGATAAAGATTACATCAAAACTGGTCTCAAATTTGACAAAAAAAGTACAATGCCAGTTTGTATTGGTGTCCATATGACAAGACGATAAGTTTCATGAATTTGAAATAAGTTTTGGATGTACTATAATTTAGAAATCAAGATTCTCACTGTTTGAAATTTCTTGCACGGGGAGTAAACATGCACCCAGTGAGACACATGTGTTTTTGCAATCCATTTAGGTGCACTGTCATGTGTGCATGTAGCTCTTTGATTTTTGCACATTGTACCCCTAGAAAATCAATCAATGTACCAAAACGTCTTAATGATCTATGTTTTTTTTTCAAAATTAAAATGTCCCTCCTTTGGTAACATATGTTCACCGCAGGATAATTTAACATGCATCGTAGTTGTGGTGGATTGGTGATGTGTCTGTGCACCTGGGGGTGGGGGGTGTCTGGCTGTATACTATGAGTCGTGCGCCACCGTGTGGGTTGGCTGTTTTGTGAGGCATGTGCCACATCAGAGATATGAATTCATTATTTAAAACATTACACAACCCTTTCATACATACATGTTTTGGCCACATGCTGTCGGTGGTTGTCCTACACGACACTCGATACTCGCATGCGATGATTTTGGTGGGCTCGCGAGGTGGTCGTCCATCACTTTGACCAACAACCGACAGAGAGGTTAATTTTACCAGCAAGGTAGAATCTTTGTGTTTGTGTTATGGCGAGAGTCTATAGTATGCGTCCAAGAGGTGGGAGGGGACTAGAATATATACTATACGTACGCATCCGTGAACAAGTACACCTCACTCAGTGTCGGGACTTTTTGGTTTTCGGGGCACGTGCCACATCAAAGTTGTGAAATTGGCTATTCAAACATCACACAACACCTCTTTGGGCCACATGCAAGCAGGCGGTGGTTATCCTCAGACACTCACGTGCGACGCTTCCATCTGTGGTCCTGGGAGGCCATTGTCGATGCATGCACCACTTTTGACCTACATTGGGAGAGGTTAATTAATTTCACCATCAAGTAGGATTCTTTTTGGGTTGTATTACGGTAGGAGCATATAGTATGCGTCGAAGAGGGGGAAGGGGACCATCATATGTAGTACGCTTCATGAACCTCACTCTGTGTGGGGACTTTATGGTTTTCGAGGCATGTGCCATATCAAAGTTGTGCATTTTGGGTATTTAACATAGGTTTGGCCCACATGCAAAGCAATGGTGGTTGTCCTCTCACACCCACTTAAGAGGATATCAGCGATATCGATGCTTTCCATTTGTTGGCCCACTTGGTCCATCACTACTTTGCCTGACAACAAGAGAGGTTAATTTGACTTAGAAGGGGATTATTTTTTGTTTGTAATACGGTATATGTATAGGTCATACTCTGGGATGACATGATACAGTTTGAGCACACACACATGCATGTGTATGCATGAATCCCTCCCATCGAGTCGAAGTGGCTATTACCACGACACGTCATGAACCGATCTCGCTCCATATGGGGATTGTATGATTTTGATGCATGCACCACATCAATGTTGTGAAATGGTATTCAAACATGCATGCACACATCACCTCCATACATATGCATGTAGTGGTTGTCTTCGAATGGTACACTCCCTCGCGTGGTTATCGGCGACAAGCCTATATATTCGTGGGCCCGCGTGGACATCCATGATCACCTTGACCGACAACAAGATGGGTTACCATGGAGGATTCTTCATTTGGTTCGTGTTATCGTAGTATAGGTCATGGTGAGATTCAGACCTAGCTAATTAAGTTTGAGCGCATACTATGCACGCATGCATCCATGAATCCCCGTCATTGGCTTGAAGTGTGGTGTGACATACATATGCATCATCAACTAACCCTCGCTCAGTGTGGGGATTTCTGGTTCGAAAGCACATGGTGCCACATCAAAGTTGTTCCATTGTGTATCCAAACACACCTCTCCATACATATGTTTGGGCCACACGCCTGCAAGTGGTTGTCTTTGGGGACTAGCTACATGCGTGATTATTGGGGAGCTAGCCTATCTCCGGGGTCGCATGGACTGCCATCACTTTGACCAAGGAGGATTATTCTTGGTCCATTTTATGATCCATCTTGGTGAGATGCCCTCTCTGGCACTATAAAAAAATACACTTCTGAATCAGTAGGTCACATTTTATGATCCATTTTATGATCCATCTTGGTGAGATGCCCTCTCTGGTGATGATACGTGTTTATCACAGTAGGTCACATTTTCTGTCGTTCATCTACATCCATGATGATTTTATGACAGAATCAAAATAGTCATACCTGTGCTGTCGTAGAAGTGTTCCATGACATTACCATAATTATCATCACGGAAGTGTCCACTTCCATGACGATAAATGGCGTGTCATGGAAGTGCTTTCGTCAAGGGTAACCGACATGTGGCATCCATAGTAACGGGTCGCCGTTAAGCTATCGGGTCAGGTTTTGGATCCCATAACCCGTTAACAGCCCGGGCCAATGGGGATTTTCCATGTGTAAAATTCTCAATGACCAGAGGAACCACGTGTCGGCTCACCTTTGGGACATATGTCATCCACTCATTCGACAGGAGGTGCCTATGATACGCTGACACATGGCATGGCCCAACACAGGCCCATTCCAGTGAAAAGGTCGGCCCGTTTGACTTGGTCAAAAGGTAGGGGGCCGGCCCACGGAAAGCCTGTTAACGGCCTGTTTGTATATTGCCCATTTATGGCCCGCTAATGCACTGCCCGTTATGACTTATCCGAATTAAGCCCAATAGCATCATCTGGGCCGTCCAATATGATTCTAGCCATTGTAACTTCCGGCCCATGTATGGCCCATAACATCTTTCGGCCCATATGAGGCCCTTTGTAACTCTTGGCCCATTAACGGTCGTGGTGAAACTGGCCCGTAATGAACAATGTACTGCTTTATACCCATTAACAGCCCATTATTCCATTGGGCCATTTCCAACCCGTGTTATCTATCGGCCTTCTCAGGGCCCATTTATTCTTGGGCTCATTTCCAGCATTCTGTTACTTATGGCCCATTACTGGCCTTTTCTGCTTGTGGGCCAAATTCAGCCTGTGGTTACAGTCAGCCCCTTTTGTGGCCCGTTAATCCATTGGGCCTTTTTCATAGCATCATCAAATATGACTGATTAACGATGGCCAGTTATGGTCGGCCCATGAACTGGCGATTCCAACTCTAGCCCGTTCCCGTCCCATAATGTGGAATGTTATTGGCCCATGTTCGGCTAATCGATCATACGACTCGTAGAAGGTCCATTGATGCCACGACCCGTAGAAGGCCCATTGTTTCTATGGCCCATAGAAGGCCCTTTGTTTTTATGGTCCGTAGAAGGCCCATTGTTTCTATGGCCCGTAGGAGGCCCATGGTCACTATAATAAATGTGTAGCCCATGGTTATTGTTGCCTAGTTTGAAAAAATAGGTTATTGCGGCGACTAGGAAACCATAGAAAAAGAACTGTATTGACTAAAAGCAAACAAATAAACAAGACAACAAGGAAATAAATAAGCAAGCAACTTACTCTAGGATATCACGGCTATTACACATATTACACCCACTGGGCATCAAAGTTTGCCACCAGTGCAAATATAGGGAACGAAGCAGCATATCACATACACTGGTTGTCAAAGTTGTCGACCAGTGCAAATAAACACCGCAACAAAACAAGTCCAGAACTGAAAACACTTCAGAAGAGCTCAAGAAACAATATCCTGGGTACCCATAATGCTGGTAAGATGTTTAGCAAGCTTATTAACTTTCTCTTGTTTGGCGCTTAAATCCTCCAGCGCTTGCTGTTGCACCAGAAAGTATGCATCCGAATTCTGCAGGGACTTCCTTAGTCCTTCGGCTTCGTGTTGTAGTACATCTGATCGATGTCATTAAACTTGAAGTTGAGACTCAAGAACACGAACTAATTCAGGCAGTGAGTTAATTAGAAGAGCTTGTGCCAACAGTAGTAGCCAGTAACTCGAACACTACATTAAGACATGACTTTGGGTTGTCTCACAGTCGTCAAGATAATTTTTATCAGCTTTCTTGGAGACCAACAGGGATGTCGCACTATCTTGAACCTTATCTACATTACTTCCTTTACCATTGCATAACGGGGTACTCTACTCCAATATTTTGTCCGCATTCTAAAAGAGAAACAAGCAGACACATCACAGATTTACCATGTTGTATATGAAAATCAATTTGGTAAATCCGTTCAGTAGTAAAGTGGACATGATAACAACAAGAAACAAACATATATCTATGTACCATGGCCGCTCGCGTCGCTCAGACGGCCCTGGTGGGCCGCAGCGTTCCTCGTCGCAACGCTTCCCCGGTGGTCAACGCTGCTACTGACCCTACTGCTCATGAGGAACATGATTCCTCGCTTTCTCCTTCTGTTCCACGCGACGCCCGCACGGCCATGCCTTCCCTCACCCCGTCACGGCGCCTTCTTCCCATGGTCACTGTGAGCCGGCGAACATGCAGGCCGCACTCCTCATGGAGCGGGAACTATCGCGCTACCGCCCCGTTGACGAGGGTTGTGACGCTTGGCTGGGCCGCATCACCGAGCTCATCAACAACGCTGGCGAAGCACCGACGCCCTCCCATTCGCTCCACCCTCTTCCGTCCCATGCATGTGAGGTGGCAAATGGCGCTCCTCCACCTCTGTCCCGGTGTAGTGCCGACATCGACAAGGGACGTGATGTGCGTCAGCACGACCCGCCGCACGCGGCCCTGGCTCCAGCGTGGGATGAGGCCAGCTGCCAGGTTGTGCAGCAGCCACTGCACAACGCGCACATGCGCTCCCCATGCTACCGCGCCAACATCAGGACCAGGCTGCTCTAGAGGACGCCCCGCCTGGGCGTCAAGACCGTGCCCCTCCTGCGCAGGCGGTACTCATGAGTGCGGCAGGCTGCTGTGCCTTCTCCCGGGAGTTGCGCCGCGTCGTCTGACCGGTCAAGTTCAAGCCTGACCTACCCGCGCATTATGATGGCACCCACGACCCCGCGGAGTTCCTCCAGCTCTACGTGCTGAGCATCGAAGCGGCGAACTGCAATGACAAGGACATGGCGAACTGGTTCCCCATGGCCTTCAAGTATGGCGCGTGTTCCTGGATCATGCACCTCCCCGAGGGATCCATCTCCTCATGGGACGAGCTCCGCAAGCGCTTCATTGCCAACTTCCAAGGGACCCACAACTGCGCCCTCACCGTCAACGACCTACGGCGCGTGAAGCAACGGCTAGGTGAGACCCTCCGGAAGGACATTCAGCGCTTCAACCAAGTCTGTCTTAAGGCCCTGAAGGCGTCCGACGAGGGCATCATCTCCGCATTTATGGATGGCATAACCGAGGTCAAGATGAGCGAGGAGCTCGCCATCCATGAAGACCTTTGCTCAGCTCTTGAGCTATTCAACCTGGCTGACAAGTGCGCCAGGGCTGAAGAAGGTCGCCTCTCCCTCCTCAAGCACGCTAAGGCCGACCTTGAAGACAAGAAAGCCAAGGCCAAAGAGGCAAAGCGCAAGGGCCCCACCCTGCTGGCAGCAGAGCCTGAGAAGAAGCATGGCCATGATCACGACAACTAGCCAAGAACAACAACCCATACTGCATTTTCCACAACACTCACACCCACAAAACAACGACTACTAGGAGCTCAGGGTGACCCGTGACGAGCACCTGGGCCGCCGCGGGGGCCGCTGGGACAACTGCAATCCCCGTCAGGACTGGCACGACTAGCCTCGCGAGGACCACTGGCCTGATGAGCCTCGTGAGAGCCCCTGGCGTGACCAGCCTCGCGAGGCCTGTCCTGAGGGTAACGCTAGCCTCCCTCCACTGCCATCACCGTTAAGAAGGAACAACGACAACCATCATGATGATGGGGCTGGGGGCTTCTAAGAACCTTGCGTGATTGTCTGGATCCTCGGCGGCGCTCAGGCGCCCGCCTCGAACTGTGTCTTCAAGTAGTTCTCTTGCGAGGTGAGCGCAACCCTCCTGTAGCTCGAGGCTGCGCCCCCCCTCATGTGGTTGTAGTACACCATCACCTTTGACTCCAAGGACCACCTCAAGTGCGTGGCCACTAACGGCGCGCTTACCATGCTCTGCACGCCCACCATCAGCAACGTCGCAGTCACCAAGACCCTCATAGATGGTGGTGCCGGACTCAACATCCTCTTTGTGGAAATGTTCGACACGCTCCAAGTGCCTTATGACCAGCCCCTGTCCACCAAGCCTTTCTCAGGAGTAACTAATGGCTACACCACACTCCTTGAGCAGCTGTGCCTTCTTGTCACCTTCGGCATGCACGACAACTACCACACCGAGCTCATTGACTTTGACATCGGCCACATTGGCCTCCTATACAATGCCATCCTTAGGTACCCTGCCCTCGCCAAGTTCATGGCAGCGACCCCATGGCTACAACATCCTCAAAATGCCAGGGTGCAATGGCATCATCACGATCGCCTGCGATGAGAAGGGCGTGGTATGTTCTCTTGAGCATGCCTACCATGCCCCTGCAGCAGAGAACTCTGAAGACGAGGGCAACGTCCTGCCTCCCGAGGCCACCCCCGAAGAAGAAGAACCTCCTCCCTAAGGGTCATCAGGAGACCAAGAAGCCCTCTGGCGGAGCCTCAGGCCCCGCGCCTGCTATCGGAGCACCCCTTTCTCCTGCATAGGAAGGCACACCTGGCGCTTCCCTCGAGACTGGCTCAGGGGCTTCCATCTGTAGAGCCTTTGACTTGACCAGTGCGACGAGGGAGGTGCTCGGGCACCACTTGGAGGCATGCTTTGATGCATGCCCTCACAAGCAAGGAGCAAGGCACGAGGCACTAGGGACACGAGAATTCATCACCAAGGTGATCGAGGAGCTTCAAGAGGCGTATGCCATCCATGGTGAGCATCACCCCACACTACCCAATGCAGCCGTAGCCCCCGACGCGGGTGGAGGGCTGCGCGTCTGCGTCAACATCCCGGGCCTCAACAGGGCCTCTTTGCAAGATCTCTTCTGACCACCACAGGTTGGCCGAAATGGGGGCTACCCCTGCGACTACGTCCGCATGTCGTTCAGCCTCCTGACCGTGGGCGCCTCGTACCAGTGCCTGGCTTAGCGTGCTATGGCGTCTCACGAGGCCAGGCGCTTGATGGTCGCATCTCAGGTGGTCCCGGATCCTCGCGATCCCCCGGGCATTGCTGGTCTCCCTGCCCTCCAGAGCTGCCCACCTCATGAGGAGCAATCTCCAGGGCACGCGTATTCAGCTACCTCGACGCTTCTACAACACTAGTGCCAGGTTACTTTTTGGTTTGTTCAGTTGAGGGCGCCCCTCGGGGTGCATTATCCTCAAGCTGTCAGGGCCCTCCCTTGCAGTTGTATTGTTTTGCGCATGTACTGGAACTGGCTCTGCCTTTTATGAATTTCCAAAGTATTTGAACCTGCGTGCCCGGTGCTTTGTCACCATGAATATTGCTGCACCCTCACAACCCCGTCCTCGCCTGCCTCATGATTAAGGCCTGGCATGGCGTCTGTGCTCGAGATCGTCCTTGCAGCATTGATTAATCCGCGACCGAGCTCTGTCTCGCGGGCCAGCTCCCATGCACATCACCTCCCGGGGTCCTTGGTGCCTTGTCCTCAATTGAGCCAATCAAGGGTTGGTGAGTCAGGGCGTGCGCCCTAGTTCATCCAACCGTAGTTCGGTTCCGCGCCGTCGCGGGAGCCGTGCACCAGGTGTCCTTCCTCAGGATTGTTGCATGAGAATACTGGGCACGGTGTTTTTGCCCAGGTCCGTCCCTGCACCATCGATAAACCCAAGCGACTGAGCTTTGTCTGGCGGGCCGACCCTGTTGACGTCACCTCCTAGGGTCCTTGGTGTTCGGCCTTCTCATGCGATGGCCTCCGGAGGTTCATTCGACGTAGTTCGCCCCCATCACACATGTTTTGTAAGCGTGCTCCATGCCAGAAGATTCAGGCACAACCTGCCTTACGGTAGAGTCTCGTGACTCCTGCGCTAGCCCACGGGTGCCTGGATACACCTCTCCAATTCTGTCGTGCCAGTCATGCATACGAAAAAAATAGGGTTGTACACACCGAGAGACTCTAAAACAGAGCTCCCATCCCACGCCAAGTGGAAGCCCCATGCTTCGCGCTACTGGACGACACAGTCAAACAACGACTATGCCCATGCATAAGTGGAAGCCCCATGTTCTACAATGGCGGACGACATGATCGAGCAGCAACTATGCCCACCCCCAATTGGAAGCCCCACACTCCGTGCTGGTGGATAAACAACTGAGGGCACCCTAGGGTCTGCAGCAACCTTAGGATGGCCTCTCGGCCCTGTCACGCAGCATTCCTCTGGGATGCGTGCGCTAGGCGGCTGGACACAGGGGTACGCTCAGGCTAGGCCTGGCACATGCCACTAACCAGGTCCCTTGTACCTGGTATTCTTGCACCCCTCCCAGGCAAAATCTGGTGAGGAAAGGTATGAAGGGCTCCGGATTAACCTTGGTGCCACCCATGTTTCCTTCATGAGGGATGCTCGCACATCAAGGGGGACCCCTGAGCATCATGACAGGGGCCTCACTAGTCACGTAGACCTTCGCCCCTTGGTTTTGTCCTGGCAATCCAGATGCCTCAACTGCGGTCGAGGTATGCGTGGGGCTGGGCCCTACCAACGCAGTGCACAAGCCAAACAAGAAGGAAACAAAGCACGAAAAGGATATCACAGAGTCCAAATGGTTATTACAAGCAGCAAATGTTCTAGAAATTCAAGCAAAGTCTTACGCCTCCACGAGGCATGATAAGTGTCGCAAGGTAAAATCAAGGAGGAGGGCCCATCATTGCCATCGCCGCCGCTCATCCCAGTCGCGGCAAGCTCGTCATCAACATTGATGCCGCTGTCGTCGCTGCCACTTGCCTCCACCGCAGGGGGCTCTGCGTGAGGGATGCAGGCGAACTTCTTCATCAGTTTGTCCACATGACCCTCCACGATCATTGCAGCCGTGACACAAGACTCAGGAGCAACCGGGCCAACAACTTCGTCAAAGTCGAAGCCAGTACCCATGAGGTAGAGGTGGCTGAAGAGGGAACGCCACTTGTTTTCCAGGGGGGAGTCCACCTTGGCGGTAGCACCTTCAAGCTCTTCAACAAGCCTGGAGGAGATCCATGCGTAGCCACCATTAGGGGGCGCGAGCGGATTCTTGAAGCCTCTCGTGCAGATCAAATGCAGCCCCTGGCGAGCCCTGAGCTCGAGGGATAGGAAGGCATCGCACTTCGGGGCCGCCAATTTCTTGGCGGTGATAAGGGTCTTCTCCCTGACATCCAGCTAGGCTGCTGCCTCAGAGACATGCTGGGCGTGGGATGTTTGGGCTTCGACCTCCTCCTCCTTCAGCTTGGCCAGACGCTCGCATTCCACGGCCTGATCAGCAGTCACCTGGGACAGGTCGGAGTCGCGATCGGCGAGCTTCGCCTCGCGGGCCTTGAGGTCCTCCTCCCGCTGGTGGAGCCGTTGTGCGTCCGCGGCCTGCTTCTCCTGAAGGGATTTCAGATTGGCCTCCGCCTTGCCACAATGCTTCATGGCAGATGCTGCCTCGGTTAGCGCCACATCGCGAGCTGCCTTGGCATCGGAGGCCTCTTTCCTGCTTCCCCTGGTTGCAGCTTTGGTCGGCCCGGGCCGTCTTGGTGGCTGTTTTAGCCTGGCACCACCCCGAAACAAGCCCTAGGCGCTCCCTCGCGAGGCAAATGTCGATGACTTGGAGGGCGGCCTGGATCTGGCCAAGCGCAATGTAGGCTTCATCCAAGCCCCAGGGCCTGATCAGGGGGCCGTAGTTCGCGAGTGCGAGGGCCTGACGAGGAGGCGACACAGGCATGTCGACCGACGTTGTGGCCAAGGAAGTAGTGGCATGGCTGGCTTGGGGCACCAGAGGCTCCAGGCTCCCCTCGAGCATGACGAGGGCAGACGACTTCATAGCCAATTGGCCTATGGGGGCTGTCTCCTCCTGAAGCTGCATTGCTGCGTCCTCAGGGGCGGATCCCGCTGGAGGGGGGCAAGGGGGTGCCCCTCAACCAGCACCGGGGTTGCCGCAGCTGCGACAAGGAGTGTTGCCTCATGAACCCAGGCATCCTCGGCGAACGGTCCCCCAAGCGGCGCCGGCAAAGCGCCAAGGGCAGGTGGTACACCCGTGTGCTTTTGTGCGATGCCTCCTGAGTGCCCGGGGACCGTGTTAGGCTGGCGAGATGCACTCTCGCGCCCACCATGGCCGCGACCTGAGGCTGACAGTGCCCTCAGGACATGGGGCTCCTTCGACTTAATGCTTCACTTCTTCTTCTTTGTCGCGTCGCCACTCCTCGTCATCAAGAGGGGAGTGCTATGAGCACAGCCACAATCTATGCTTGACCTAAAGCAAGGTAAGTTACTTACTCCTCAGGTGTGATCAAATTACTCTTCTTCTTATTCTCGACGAAGGTCGGGACACCCCCGCTCTTCTTCGGTGTGGCCTTGGCCGCATCAAGGGGGCGAGCGGGGTGCTCCTCGATGGGCCCCGGCGTGGCGCTGCCGTCTGGAGAGGTGAGGTGGTCGCCCTAAGAGGATGCAGATGGTGGGGCCAGGTCCGCCCTGTCCCCCATTTGTGATTCGAGCGGGGACGGGACCGACGTCTTGACCACCCCACTGGAGCACGGGGATCCCTCTGGAGTGTGCGGACCCGCACCTTTTCCTGAGGCCGCCCGGCCGGATGCTCACTTGGTATAGGGAGTGGGCCCTAACCGCCTAAGGACCCTGGCGGAGCGCAGGGAGTCCATGACTGGAGAATTCATGGCATCATCATCATCCTTGAGGTTGCAGAGGACCTCGCGCTGTGACTGAAGGGACGGCCCCGCCAAACCGTTGTCGTCTGTCTCTTCGGAGTCCTCCTCGTCACTGCTATCCCTAGAGGACAGCTCCATGAGGGATTTAGTATTATTGGGCGGGTCAAGCCCTTGCTCGTCAAAGGTGGGCATGACGGCAACCAGGGCCTCCCGCTCATCGCGATGATACAATAGGGCGAGCGCCTCGGGTATGTCCGCAGGGACACCGCCCAGCAAGGCAACCAAGGCCGCCTTAAGCTCCCCACACGTCAGGTCGATGGGGCGCAGCCTCACATCGTCAGTCGTGTCCTAGTACTCGCACAGGGGCTTCATGTGCGACTGGAGTGGTGTTAGGCGCTGCGTTAAGAACTTTTTCACTATCATTGCCCCGGTCAGCTGCTTGGCCCCAATGTTCGAGGCTATCTGCTCCAAGATGGGTCCTGCCCGTGGATCCGTGAGCTTCGCGGAGCCACACACTGGGATCTTCTCGGGCAGCTCCTCGAGAAGCTCCAAGAGCGGATGGAGGCCCTTGATGTCCAGGAAGACCCGGCGGTGACGGAAGCCTTCCACTTCAGGAGTACATTCCCGCTCTGGACTGCGATGAAAGAAACGCACATGGACCGCTGCTCCTTGTCGTGGAACCGCAGGCTGAAGTAGTGGCGGAAGAGGGCCACTGAGGGACTCGTGCCTACGAAGGCCTCACAGTAGAAGGAGAAGACGGACAGGAGTAGGATGGAGTTGGGCTGAAGATGGAGGGTCTGGATCTTGTACTGCTCGAGGATGGTGGTGAAGAACTCCGGGAAGGGCGGGACGAGCCCGGAGAAGATGCTATGGAGGAAGAAGGGGTAGATTGTTTTCGCCAAGGTACTCTACTCCACAGCGCCGCACCGGATTAGGGTTTTGGCCCCACTCATTTGTGTTGCCCGTTGTCAGAAGAAGCACCGAGGCGAGGTCCCCCTCCTTGGCAATGGTGTAGGCCGTAAGATCTAGGATAATAGGAGGCCCAGGCTTGGGCCTCATATTTTGGCTTCCCGGTAGGCGCCATCTGAGGAGTCCTTGAGGTTAAGGGGGCAAGAGGAAGGACAATGATGCACAAACATCTGGAGGAGTTTCTCACGAAGGAAAGAGGATCTTGGCAAGGGAGGAATGGTGCCAGGAAGAAGAGCAATGATGGATCTATAGCGTGTGCCAGTCTTTTGTCACCCAGGGCAGTTGCCGAGGTGACGTAGGGAGTGGAGGCGCCCGCGTCCCGTCATACGCCACACATCAAGCCTGGCACGCAGGCGATTGGGGGCCTGCGGCATTTCGCCCTTTGCTCCTTGCCTTCGCCTCGAACCCAGGCTGGGCACATCTTGGGCCCGGGGGTTACTTCGGCGTTCTAGGATTAGGGGTACCTAGAGTTGCTTGCCTGCAGCCTAGTGCGCGGGCTCATCGACGGCCCAGTACGGCCCAAGCTTAAAGACCCCCAGGACAAGATCCTCGCGAGGACCCCGGCTTCGTGAGGGGAACAACGCCAAGACCTCCAAAGGAGCAGCTCCCCGAGCCTGCATCCCGAGGAGCAGAGAACTCTATGCAAGCCTCCCACCTCATGAGGTCGCAATGACGTGAGCCATGATGACCAAGGCCATGCGGGCGCCAGCGGGCGCAGAGGGGACAGTTTCCTCTTCGGTGCTAAGGGAGCAAGGTCACGCGTAGGTTCCTGAGGAAGGCCCCAAAGTTTTCCATTCAGGTGCAACCAGACCAAGACCACAAGCTCGGCAGGATGGATGTCATTGCCGAGCCCACCACTACGTCATGGACAGAAGCATTGCAGGTGAAGACCCGCTTTCATTAGGATAAGATGTACTCCTTCCCCTATCAAAATTGGCCATTGTGGAATCCCTTCCCGCCTAAGCTATGTGGGAAGAGGACCAAGGCCACTATAAATATGGGCTAGCCAGCACCATAGAAAGGATCCGGCCCCAGACAGATTCATCCTCACCACCTGAGCCCTCATGAGGCTCCTCATCCAGTGTAATAGTTCATCCACTACCTCCTTGTGAGGTCAATCGACCAAAAGCAGAAGTAGGGTTTTACACCGCATGGTGGCCCGATCCTGGGTAAATCTCGGTGTTCATTCCTTCCTCTTGATCCAGCACACTTGGTGAGATCAGGCCATGGGTATGGCGAGCTAGCGTCATTGTGAAGCAGGATCCTTCATTCACTCCCCAAAGTTCAAACCTTCTTGGGTTTGCGGAGCCCTGAATCCACAAAAAAAACAAAAGTAATTGGAAATGTGCATATTGATGTATGTAATCCAATAAGTGTTGTTGCGAGCAGTGGATTTATCTACCTTCAAGATGCCTCAAGTAGATATTTATATTTACTAACTGAGGCATAAATCAAGACCTTTTGAAATGTTTAAAAAATATTTATAGAATGAAGTAGAAAGTGGATTGCCGAAAATGATGTTTGTACAATTGGATTGCGGAAAAGAATATTTGAGGTACAAATTTAGCGCACATCCGAAGCTATAAAGTTTTTATAGCTTGCATCTCCTAGAAACACTACTGAGAGTACACTGTTTTGAGTAGATGTAATCGAACTATGTATGGCATGGTGAGACCAGAGATGACTTTGATTGTTCCACCAATATACTTTTAATGTGATGCTTTAGAGACTATGGCTTTATACTGAAAAAAGCACCATCAAATTTATCGAAATAAGTGCTACTTTGTAGGTTATCCGAAATGGTTGGGTATTCCTCTATCACTACGCCGAGGCAATGTGTTTTCTCACAGAGTGCATAAATTTTGAGAACATGTTTTCTGCAAAAGAGTGAGTGGGAGGACAGCGTGATTCAACGAGATTACAGAATCTCCAGATCAAGTCAAAGAAAAGAAACTCTAGAAGTGGTTCTAAAATGTCTTACAACGAGTGATACAGAAGCCTCTACATAGGATTTAGAGACTTCGGTCGAACGTGCATCTGAACTATATAGGTTGTAAAATTCATACAGACCTTCAAGGTATGCAGACAAAATGTTGTTGAAACAAACAATGAACCTATAATACATAGAGAAGTGTTCACGGGCTCTGACTCTGGGATTGCTATATGCCAAAATAATCCGAGATAGTATCGACACACATAATTCAAGTTTAGAACTTGATTGACCCTCTAAAAGACTTAAAGTCTAAAGTGTAGTGATGGATCTATAAATTGACAAAGATAAAAATGTTATATAATGCTTCACTTGATGGAATAGTTTATGAAAAGATCAAGGAGTTGATTATGACAAGGTTGTCTCATCAAAATAATAATTAAAGTTAGTTTGGATTAAACTAGCAATTACTAAAATTTCCGTCATGAGATATAACAGACGGATATCAAAATGATTCCCCTGAGATGAAAATAGAACCAAGGATGTATATTTGATATGGTCCAATGTAATTTTCTCAATCCAGAGGATGCTAGTTAGTGTGCAAACTTCAAGAGATCCAGTAATGATATGAAGCAAGCATAGTGGAGTTGGAATCTTTGTTTTGATGAATTGATCAAATTATATGATTTCATCGATAAAACACAAAGATGCTTCTATTTACAGCAAAGTAAGTGGGAGCATGATAATATTTCTAAACATTGTGTGTGCATGACACATTGTTGATTGGAAATTATATAAATTTCTTGACATGGATTAAGACTTTGTTGAAAATAAATTTCAGTAAAGTACTTAGGCAATATTGTCCTTGTATTAGACATAATTGTCGGCATTCTAGGAACAGGGGTACCCAGATCTGCCTGCCTGCAGCCCATGCCGTGGCCCCCTCGACGGCACGGTATGGCCTAGCTGCAAGGCTCCTAAGACAAGACCCTCGCGAGGGCCCCCTCGGCCTCGGGAGGCGGATGATAGCAAGACCTCCAGAGGGACGACCTCCCCAGGCTACCTCCCGAGGAGTGGAGATTACTATGCAGGTATCCAACCTCACGAGGCTACAATGACGTGAGCCATGATGACCATGGCCATGCGGGTGCCAGCAGGCACAGAGGAGACAGTTTCCCTTTCGGTGCTAAGGGAGAAAGGACGAGCGCAGGTTCCCAGGAGTCCTCCAAAGGTTTCCATTCCGGTGCAAAAAGACCAAGACCACGAGCTCGGCAGGACGTATGTCATCGCCGAGCCCACCGCTGCGTCATGACCAGAAGCTTTGCAGGCGAAGACCACCTTTCATCAAGATAAGATGTACTACTTGTCCCCTTTTGAATTGTCCACTGTGGGATCCCTTCTCACCTAAGTTTTGTGGGAAGAGGACCAAGGCCACTATAAATATTGGTTAGCCACCACCATAGAAGGGGATCGGATCCCTTCCACCGTCACCACTAGAGCCCTTGCGAGGCTGTTGGTCCACTGTACTTGTTCATTCTCAGCCCCTCGTGAGGCCAATCCACCACAAATCAGGAGTAGGGTTTTAGACCGCAAGGTGGCCAGAAACTGGGTAAACTGTTGTGTTCATCTTCTTCCCCGCTAAGCGCGCATTCGATGAGGCTAGGCTATAGGGTGACGAGCTTGAGACATGAGAGGTTGATAATTTGCACACACCCCAGAGTTCGAACCTTCTTGAGTTTGTGGAGCCCTGAATTCGACTTTTGGCGTGCTAGGTAGGGGCATGTCGGAGTCCTTCTTCTACCTCTGCTTCGTCTCCGCTTTTTAGTCCCCATGATCAAAGCTCGCCGAGCCCGCGCTGAGCGTTGGGCCACTCGCGCCACCCAGACGGTTTGCCCCTTGGTCGCGCCGCTCCTCACCGCCCCATCCGCCCACCGGCCAGCACCACCACGGCCACCGCTGTTTGCTGACGGCAGAACCTGTCACCACCACCTTCCGTGCAGTATGGCATTCACAACACCGCACTAGCCTTTGGCCCCGCCGCGGCGTTGTTGTCTCACACTCATTATGAGTTTACGAGCAAGCAAGCCGCACCCTTCGTGGCGGGTGAGCTTCTGTGCCACCGTCCCACCAATGGTGTCTACGATGCCTGGCTCGACCGGGTCACCGAGTTGCTCGACGCCATGTGCGGAGGCCTGGAGCCTTCCCTTTTTCTGTGGAGTCACGACCCTCACCCTGGACCCGCGCTTGCCCTTGCCGCACTTGTTCATCCTACAAGAGATGGCCTGGAGGGCCCCACAGGGAACAAGCTGCAAGCTGGGTTTCCCATCAAGCTCATGAGGCGCTCCCCCAGATGCTGTACAGGGCAGGTTACCCCTATAGGCCACCTCCCAACCGGTGTGGCTAGATGGTGGCAGTGGCAGCCAATAAGGAGGAAGCATCGGGGGCTGACACCAGGGTGACAAACATAGCTGCCCCTCACCCCGCCGTCAGCAAATCCACCTCACGACAGGAGCGAAGTTCGAGCACGCCATCCCCGGTGGCTTGGTTACCAAGACTGTTCGGAGTCCGTGAGGTCAGGGCCCCTCATGAGCCAATACAGTGCCCCTGGCCGCGCCGCCAGCGACAACAACCCCTGTTTGCAACCCTTATCTCTGGAACATATTGCACTAACCTTGGAATGCAGGTAGATCATGCTTCGGTGAAGCACTTGCGGAACGGCAGCTAGGATGGGCTCCCTACCAAGGAGCCCTCAGGAGCCCCAAGGCCGGGGCCCTCGCGAGGCTCTTGGGAGGAATCTGGGAACTGACGGCGGGTTAGGCTAGGCAAGTTGTGACAAGTGCCGTGGCTCTCTCGCGCCAGCACAATGGAGGCGCTCACGAAAGCCCAGATTCATCCCCTCCACAAGACAGTGGAGCTCCGTCGGCCTAGGACCAAAAGGGGAACCCTCCCCCCGTGAACCTGGGCACCCCCCGGCGAAGCTCGTCGGGCGCTGAGCCAGGGACCCGCTCCGTCCCCGGTGGAACAACTTAGAGGCATGGAGCGCCTAGTCCCTCCTGATGCTCAACCCATGACACTCTCACGTAATAATGAGTGGGGCTGTACATGCCCCGGAGTCCCCAGGCGTGCCGCTCCACGGCCCCGGCGGGGCTCCCACCCACGCCCAAGTGGAAGCCCCATGCTCCGCACGGGCGGACGACACGGTCTTACAATGACTATGCCCACGCCCAGTGGAAGCCCCATGCTCCGCGCTGGCGGATGATACCGTCTTACAACGACTATGCCCACACCCAATGGAGTCGTCATGCTCCGCGCTGGTGGGAAGACTAGTGTAGGCGCCAGACGTGGCTGTTTTTTCGCCCTCTTTTGTAATCAAATTTGTCGTTTCCTGGACTGAAATTTGGAGCTCTTTTCGTCTTTACTCAAAAAGGGGGTGGGATTTTTCTCCTTGCAGTGTTTGTCGTTTTGAATCTTGTTTTTAAGGAGCATGGCGGCTGCCAGCATTTCTCTCTCTCCCTCCTCTCTCTCTCTCTGTCTAGCGCGCGTGCGCGCGCACCTCGCGAGCAGGGGATGGGCACGGTTTGCACGCTTGGGACGGCCCAGCGGCGCTGAAGACGCCCTGAGGGCTCAGGCCGTAACAGCCGCAGGCCCGCCCGCGTGCATGCCTCGCCAAGAGCTTGGCGTCCGAGTCCTCGCGCAACGCTCTCGAGCGAACCTGCGGGTGCCCAAGGTCCCCAGTGAGCGTCCGCCTCCTAACCTTGGCTAGGCACCGCGACCCGGTGTAATGATAATGATCCACCCCTGGTCAGGGGCCCCCGGTGCGCAAAAAGCATGGGAAGGCACCATAAGGGAGTGCAATGTTACTTAATACATCATAAATAAGTTCATTCCAAAGTGCTTTCACATCCCTGCGGGGTCACATTCAAAGTCTTAATACGAATAGGGGAAAACAGCCTAGGGAGATGCACCATCCCCATCGCTGCTGCCGCTGTCATCATCATCAGCCTCACGCTCCTCGATCACCGGCTGGCCCTCCTCTCCGGCGGAGGCAAACACCGTGATCAGTTCGTCTACGTGATCTTCTATCCAGTCCGCCAGGGTGCCTTGGATCACCTCGGGCAAGGGGGCTGTCACGGCCCCGAAGTTGAAGTCAGGATCGAAGGGAAGAAGGTGGCTAAAGACGTGCGAGGCCAAGCACGCAAGAAATTTGTGTCTCTTCTCTTCAACAAGCTGGCACGCCTTCTCAGCCCCGCCTTCAAGTTGCTCCACAACCCTGGTGAAGAAACTGAGATAGCCGGCATCGTCGGCAATGAGTCAGCTGGAAATGTTCTCATCACAGATGCTACTCAGGGCCCGACCGACCCTATGCTCAAGGGCCTAGAACATCTGGGAGCGCATGTGCTGCAGCCCCCGGGCTCGGTCCGCCTCGTCCGAAGCTCTCTCCATGAGGGAAGTAACGTCCTCCACCTCCTTATAGAGGAAGGACAGCTCGGCCTCGATAGCGGTCTAAGCATCCATCGCAGCCTTCTCGTGCCGCTTCGCTGCGACTAGCTTCTTCTTGAGGCCATCAGCCTCGCTCTTCAACTCACCGCGCCGCGTGCAGAAATGAGTCTCCTGAAGCTTTAGCGTTCGGCGGTAGTCCTCCACGAGGGCCTTGTGGAGGCCTGCCACCCTCTCGTTGGCCTGTCCATGGATCATCGCCTCCCGGGAGGTGAGGGCATCCTCGGCAGCGGCCACTTGGCGTTCCATAACCTCCAGCTGCTCGCGCTCTAGGCTTAGCTCCAGCGCCTCCAGCGTCAGCGTGTCCTCAAGCGTGCGGAGACTCGCTTCACCTATGGGCGGTCTACCCACCGAGGCGGCGAGCGCGACTTTACGCTCCTGGACTTGTCTCTCGCGGGCGGCGTCTCAAGCTTGAAGATCCCTCTCACGCCGGCAGTCCGCGGCTCGAGCTTCCTCAAGGGATTGATCGCGGGCCTCCCTCACCGCGGCAAGGGACTCCTCGGCCTCCACGCGAGCATGCTCGCGCTGTAGACGACCGAAGTTGATGGCGACCTTGAGCTGGCGCCACTCACTTGCCAGGCGCAAACGCTCCACTTGTAGGCGCGTGTCGACGCCGCCAAGCTTCGCCCCAAGCTAGCCTAGCGCGCTCGCCGCCTCCTAAAGAAGGCTGTGACGGATGGCACTACGCCCGCATGCAAGCTCCAAAACCTGGCCGAGGCTCTCTTCTATGCCCCAATCAGCGAAGGAGGCGTGCGAAGACTCACCCGTCTCCAGCAGGGTGTGACAGCCTGATTTTTGGCCCTTTCTTTTTCTTTTGTTTTTCTGAGGTTTTTGCCTGAGTTTTCTTTTTTTGTGGCTTTATGGTCTGGAAACTGAAGAAGATGACCTCTTCTTTGTTTCCAGAGTGGTTTGCCATTCTCAAATCCTTCCCTAGACCTTTCCATTTCAATCCTAGCTCAAATCCCAATATTATTTTTATTGGGAATATTCTTTTTCTATTAAAGGAATAACTCCAATTGCCTTAGGTTGTGAAGCAACCTATATTTCCATCACTCCTAAAATTCCGAAATAATTCTCATAAATTGTTTGGGTCATATCTTGATCAAATATGGCAAAACTTTTCATTTCCATGTTCAAAAATAATTCCCCAATATTCCTTTTCCTATTCTGCCCTAAATGGCACTTTGAGAAGGAAGTGTCATTTATATTTATCCTATGGACTCCCAACCTTTTTGGTCATGTTTATATGTCCAAATAATTGCCCCATGCACAAGTTCAAATTTATTTGCCTAGCCAATCTTCCTCAGTGAATTTTCAAAGTTTCTGTCCAACAGAAGGCTTTGTGACGGAAGTACTAGCTAGGAGTATCCAAATATGTTGAGCTTTTGCACACTCCTTAATGTGCTCATATTAATCCCCTCCACCCATTTGCAGCCCCATCCAATTATCTATGTGAGCACAAGAGCAAATCTTTGTTTCTGGCAATATTTTTAGGTTGTGAAGCAAGTATATTTTATATTGCTTCAAAAATCCTGATAAATTACTGTATCATTCTTATACCCATAAAACATCTCTCCACCCATTTTGGAATCATTGCATTGATCCATTTGACCACCATAATTATTCCTAGTTTCTGGTCAGAAAAGAAGTTTGTGAAGCAAGTGCTATTTTGGCTTGTCCATTTAGCATGACCTTTTTATAACATCTTAATATGACCAAATGTATTAAGCTTTGCCCAATCTTAGCTCAAGTGGACACTCCATGTGAGTGCACCATCATGATCTTCATTTCTGGACCAAGTATGCAGTTATGAAGCAACTGCAGTAAATCTTGATCCTTTTACCCTCCCAACCTCCAGGATCATAGTCCTTCCTATCCTAAACACCTCAGACAACTTCTTTGGCTTCAAGTAACTCCCTGTTGATCACATTGAGCTGGTGAAGTTTACTGCATTAAACTTCAGAGCTCACTAACTTTTTAACCATAGTTCCTTTAACCTAGTTACCACCTCATTTCAAACCCATCCTCGAAGGACCTACCTCTAGACACCATTTTGGGTGTTGTAGAGGATTCAATGTGCCATGTCTCGCGGTGACCACACAACTCGCATGTCTGTTGGCGCGCTCTGTGCGCTGTGGCATACTGTTTGTGCTGGACCCCCTCTCCCTCTGCTCGCCTTCGCGCTCGTTAGTGTGTCTACCAGATGGCCCTCGTCGTCGCCGTTTGCCTGGACCCCTCTCCCCCTCCCAAAGCCTCCTCATCAGCGCTCGCCGACGCTCACCCACGGGAGCACTGTGGCCGACAACGCATTAATGGCGCTCGACTTCTTCCTTCGCTTGTCCCCGAGCTCTGCCTCGTCTCCGTGACCTCTGCAGTTCGTCCGCACCCCCCTTCGTCGCCTTCCCCGTGCCCCCCGTGCTCGCTGGCTGTCGCCAGAGCCCTGGCCGGACATGCACGGCGGCACCCGAGCCCATCTTCCTCGCCCCGCGGCTATATAAGCCCTCCTCGAGGCCGCTCGAGCTCACCACTAGCCTCGCCTCTCTCCCAGCTCCCTCCCCGTCCACTCGTTCGAGCTCCAAGAGCTCCTGAGCCCTCCGTAGCCGCCATGGCCGCCGCCCCCTCCGGCCCAAAATCGGCCAAAGCCGAGCCTTCCCCCCACCTCTAGCCATCACCATTGCCCTCCCCACCCTCGGGCGAGTCTCCCCTGCCCTTTCCCCCGTCGCCGGAGCCCCTCCAGGGCCGTGCCTAACGACCGGCCGCCGCCTCTGTAGTCCCCATTAGCGCGTACACCCCTCCGCTCGACCACTCCCCAGTGCCGGATATCCCTCTGGATGAGTGCGGGCCTCCGCGCGAAAGCCGCCAGTGTCCTTCCCCTGGCCGGAGATGGCCGAAGCAGTCCAGGCCATCGCCAGCGCCGCACTCCCCCTGCTCCTCCTCTGTTTCGATCAGGAAAGAGGGAGGAGGAAGAAGACACGAGCCAGGTGGGCGTTGACCTTGCGCGTAGGCCCCGCGGCCCCACCTGTCGGCGACCCTGACGCCCGGCCCCGCCTCTGCCCCGTTTGACCGGTCCACACCACGTCAGATAACTGAAGGCGCATTTCCACTTTACGCTTTCACTGATCGAAAGCGTATTTCTAACTTTGCGCTTCTGCCTTATCCACTCAGGGACCCGACTGTGAATATAATTTTTGCAGAAAAGTCCCTGAACTTCAACCCCTCATAACTTTTTATCCGTAACTCCGTTTGAGGTGAAACCAACGCTCACTTCGTCGTTCCGTCGAGCCCGTTCTGTTGGTCATGTTTTCACTATGGTTTCACACTGTGAAAATGACCTTTATGCCCTTGCCCTTATTCAGCCCCCTTCGAGAGAGAACTTTTTCCGGTGGATCTTTCCGCGGCTTCACCGCACTTCTCCCCGGTGCCTTCTTCATCCGCAGGCAAGCCACAATACCCACTTGCATGATAGTCATGCAGTAGCCATGGCTTTCTACTTGAACCTTTAATAAATGTTTGCTTGTTGAAAAGATGGTTATCGTTGTTCCGTTGATGTTCAGATTTGCTTTTTCACTGTTATGCTATGTTGTTTTATACTCTGTGATCATCTTATACCTGCTAGTATTACCTTTCATATGTTTATGCTTGCTAGTAGTACATGTTGATGTTGGAGATGGTCATACTAGTCAGTATGCCATGTTCAGTGGATATGATTTATTGTTGATATGGTGGAAAGTTATGTGATACTCTCATGATGATGTTGATATCATGTTCATGTGTTACAGTTGGCATCATGTTATTTTATCATGGCTCAGCAGATTTGCATTCAAGTTAACCGGATTAAATTGAACTTGAACACCTGTTGGCTGAGTCATGGTGTCGCTTAATCTATGCTGACCAGTGCAACCACGCTTACCGGTATGGGACGGTCCTAATTGGGTCTATTATTGTGCCTCTCGCCGCTGCCTCCAACGAGGTAAGGTTATGGGCGCGTGCTACCCTGATCAGGTAGGAGGAGCATAACCTTGTGTGCCCGTTGTTGAGTTAGTTTTTTGATCCATGTCCCCGTGTGGGACGGGCCAGGACGGTGGTCGTTGTGTCTGGTGGTAGGAAGGGGGCCACCCATGACTTAGATCAGTGAGGAGTGAGTCGGAATGGCCGGAAGAGTGTCATGGAAGTAGATCGGTTTTGTCGGAACACCGTTGGTCCACCCGAATGGGAGTGCGAGGACATGGGTTCCGTAGTGTGGGTACAGTGTACTAACCTCTACAGAGTGTATATAAATCTATCGATAGCCGCGCCCACGGATAAGGGCCCAGGTCGAAAAGTAAGTCACACCATGAGTCAACAGTAATAATAATAACGTGCTTAATAACAATGAGATAAGTTGGCCAAGTGTTGGTCGGGTTTTGATCGCCGTAAGGATCACGGGCCATATAGTGGTCGGGTAGTGATCGCCCTAAGGATCACAGTTTGGGACCAAGTGTTTGTCGGGTGGTGATCGCCGTAAGGATCACAGTGGTATCAAGGATACCGAGTTGTTGTATATTCGTGATGTTGTACGAGAGTCGTGGGTAAAGATCAAGATCCTTGTGGTCATTTGTTGATTACTACGGTAATTTTTATACCAAGATTGATTTGATCCTGGGATGATCATGTGATGTCCAAGGTTGGTAAGTGATGCATATGTTGGTTACGAGGTAACCTGAGCAGAATAAATGGTGCATGAAGTGTCATCATGTTGCATGCTAGTATTGTCGGATTAATATGTTCATGTTGTGATAGCTGTATCATGTTTATGTTGGTCATGCCATGTTATGCTGATGATCTCATGTTAATTCTTTTTTAACCTGTAATTGCCATGCTATTGTCTGTCTTGAATGCTTCTGGTTATTGTGAGCTTGCAAGTACATTCAATGTACTGACCTGGCGTGTCATGCCAGTTTGCAGGTCATGCCGGATTTGATTGGTTGCTTGTCGTGGTTTCTGTTCGTGCGAGCTAGGATCAACGTTCTAGCCAGAGTCCCTACGGAGTGGAGTTCACCACCGTCGCTGTGGTTCCGCTGCTAGAGTTATTCCGCTGCTTCGAGTTGTTCTGCTGCTTGCATAGAGCAACTAAGGATGGCGTAGTGTCGCCGTACCGATGTTATTCATTGTAACATCGGAGACCTTGTATTCATATTCGTGTAATAATAGAAGGCTGGTTTGTTCTATGCTAAGCAGTGTCGTATTCCAGAAGACTTCTCCTCGATCTCTGGGCTGGAATACGGGGCGTTCCGGTTTCTCTTAGCCGGGGTGCCACAAGCTTGGTATCAGAGCAGGTCTGGCTGTAGGACGCCTTAGACCGCGCGAACGGTAGAAAGCGGTAGTATAGACCCCAGTTGGTTTGTTGCACTTGATTGCTGCATTTGTTTGTTGCATAGCATGCATATAGCCTTAGCATTTGTACTAACGATTTATCTAGTGAGTGTAGCTGGCATCAGTTCGGATCCACTACAACTCAACCTTTTAATTTCTCTAGTTCCGTTTTCCTTCGGTGTTTGGTGTCATTTCTGTCCCAGTAGAGTGATGCCAAGTGATCCCAACACTGTTTGCAAAAATGGTTCTCAGGTATCGCGCCGATGTATTTATTTCAGTCCCCGTCTATCGTTTCGGTGATGGACATGCTTCTATCCTGGATCGTTCTTTTATTTCGTCGTGTTGGCAATCCTTAATGATCTTAGTTATCAAAAAAAGGGCAATGTCAAGAGCCTCAGTTTTTCCCCGCCATCCTATTTCTTGGACGAGTACGGATCTTTTTCCTTTTGCGTGATAATGATGTAGTTGCAAACTTCGTGTCCCAATACATGATTACCGAGTACGTCCTCGCCTCCGAGCCCAGGTTGCTACCTTGCTAAGCTAGCACTTGGTGTAGAACTATTTACACCGATTCTTCCACACATTTATTCGTCCTCGTGCACATCGTCACAGCATGTTAGACCGCAATACCGGAGTTTCCGCGAGATTTGTGTGCTTAGGTGTGCATGCATATTATTGTGTGAGTAGCTGTAATATGTGGTGATTGCTTGATTAACTATATTAGTAGAATGCTTGTGTGTTTTTTTAGTCGTTTTTGTTGTTCCTTTCTTTGGGCCTTCAGTGTTACAAATTTTTTCCCCTATTAAAGTTGCTCGTCAGCCAACACCGGACCCGAAGAGTCAGCAAGAAATGCATATATCTGGAAACTCAGCTAAACAGAATGGAATTATCAGCAGACTGCAATGAAAATTGGAATATCTCATCTGAATGCAAAAGAAATCCTGGATGGACCACCAGTATCAAGTTTGCATTAGCGTGCACTCATCACAACAAAATGATTAAATCAGTAAGAAGATAAATTGTGTGCAAGGTTGACAAAATATTATCAAAGGTATGGATGAGATACAAGTTTAATTTTTTGTTAATGATGATTTTGGAAGTCGATGTACCTGGAAGCAAGCAAAAATATGGCATATATTCTGGAAGGAGGATAGTCCAGAAAAACCCTGTTTCATACAAGAAATCAACATCAGAAAAATTCAGGTGGTTATATATGTGGAAATCGGTCCGCATATCACAACAAGAAGCTTCTGGTGGAAGCAACCCAATCTTCCCTCGCAAAATACCAGAGAAATTTCCAAGGCAAGATTCATCTATCTTCCTCAGTATGATACATGGATGATTTCCCGTGCAAGGTACCCTGTCTTCTTCAGTAAGCAACCGCAAAAGCTTCCAGCATAAGGTATTGAGTCTTTCTCCAGCAAAGTCTTTAAGGGGGTAAGCTTCTGAAGCACGATACCCAGTCTTCTTCAGAAAGCTGTCCGATGAAAGTTTTGAGCAAAAGCCAGCAAATATTCCTCAGTAAGACATTGGTACAAGGGAGTACACTGTGAATCGACAACATATGGCAGTAAATCCCAAGAATCAGATCCGTAACATTTTGGTCAGAATCAAGAATCAATCAGAATCCACGTCTATCTCGGGAATCAGATTCTCATATATATATATGCGGTGAGCATACCACCAAGATCTTACAAGTCACTCGGATGAGGATCTGACAACCACGTGAGGATGGTTACGAGAATAAAGCCATTATACACCACAGTGTGACAAAGGATTATGAGGATTGACGACATCAATGAGCTCCATAAAAGTACCCGTGAACCTGGAAAATGATCCTGATGAGCCCTTGTCCCCTTTTCTCCAATGATAGCACCACGCCTGTGATCTGAGCTGTTTCTAGCTATCCGGGGTGGATGCCTATTTTTTTTCTCTCTTCAACGACTGTCACAAGGCTGAGCTACTTTTCGGCCGTCTCGTGCAACTGTTGAGTTTGTTTTTGTGGCAGTAGCCCCATAGCTGCTTTTTGGCTATTTTAGGGAGCTGCCACCTTCTTCTTATCGACCCGGTCTCATGCTCTGAGCTGCTTTTTTAGCCGTCCTGAGCTGTGGTTGAGTTATTTCAGTAATGTCCCAGATATGAGTTGTAAAGACCGTTCTGGTGGATACTGATTTATTTGTCCATTTCTTGCAAGGGTTTCAGCTGATCATTTCCCAAATATCGGAATTTGAGAGGTGTTGAACCTGCCATTTAATGGGGTACCCTATCAGAAAAATGAGGATAAACTACAATTGCCGAAAAATTGCACCGACAGTACCTATGGTCATACGAAGAAACAATATGACCCAACTCTTTCAGCCAAGGATCCAGACCAAGAAAACAATAATGAAGGAGCAAGGCCAGTGATGCAGGTATGAAAATTGTATACGACCCCCATGGTGCAGATCCCCTAGATAGTCTAAGTCAGTATTGATCCACATGGATATGCCTACAGCATGAGTAGTCAGCATGAGGAATAACAATCTGGAAGCCTGAGTCCTCACTAATATGAATCATCATGGATAGCCTGTCGTGGACAAATTTTTTCCTTTAGAACCACCGTCAGCCAAGTATGCAGATATTATCATACAGGCCAAACCCTTTATGCTGGCCGCGACAGGAGACAATCAAATATTTGGTACGGGCCTGATACTCACAACAATGGAACCAGTTAAGATGATTCAGAAACTTTTGCGATGAGTCAGAATCTGTCAGGAAACGGTTATGTTTTAACTCACTGTTTGGAACCCAAAGGACATGCATTTAGTGGAGAAACCCAATGCAATGAGTCAGTGCTTGAGTTTTCCTCAGAAAATTCTGATCATCATTACATGAAAGTTTGTCAGTGCCGGATGACACACCCAGCGGAAATCACTTTTGGATTTGTGAGACGGACATATATTTCAGTCGTGATAATCAGATCACACTCAGCTAGTCAGCAGATCTAAAAAGAAATTGGAGCCTATATAAGCATGAGCAAGCCAGGTAAGATCTGTCAGAATATGGATACAGTGAAGCAAACCATCCTAGGGCCAGTCAGATAAGAATTTAATGGGAACAACAATAAATGAAAAAGGATACCCAAGTTGGAAACGGTCTCCTTAAGTTAGAATATTCATACTTGTTCCCTGAGCAACCAAATCTCAAGGACGAGATTTCTTTAAGGGGGTAAGGTTTGTGACAGCCTGATTTTTGGCCCTTTCTTTTTCTTTTGTTTTTCCGAGGTTTTTGCCTGAGTTTTCTTTTTCCATGGCTTTGTGGTCTGGAAACTGAAGAAGATGACCTCTTCTTTGTTTCCAGAGTGGCTTGCCATTCCCAAATCCTTCCCTAGACCTTTCCATTTCCATCCTAGCCCAAATCCCAATATTCTTTTTATTGGGAATATTCATTTTCTATTAAAGGAATAACTCCAATTGCCTTAGGTTGTGAAGCAACCTATATTTCCATCACTCCTAAAATTCCCAAATAATTCTCATAAATTGTTTGGGACATATCTTAATCAAATATGGCAAAACTTTTCATTGCCATGTTCAAAAATAATTCCCCAATATTCCTTTTCCTATTCTGCCCTAAATGGCACTTTGAGAAGGAAGTGTCATTTATATTTATCCTATTGACTCCCAACCATTTTGGGCATGTTTATATGTCCAAATAATTGCCCCATGCACAAGTTCAAATTTATTTGCCTAGCCAATCTTCCTCAGTGAATTTTCAAAGTTTCTGTCCCACATAAGGCTTTGTGAAGAAAGTACTAGCTAGGAGTATCCAAATAAGTTGATCTTTTGCATACTCCTTAATGTGCTCATGTTAATCTCCTCCACCCATTTGCAGCCCCATCCAATTATATATGTGAGCACAGGAGCAAATCTTTGTTTCTGGCAATATTTTCAGGTTGTGAAGCAAGTATATTTTATATTGCTCCAAAAATCCTGATAAATTACCAGATCATTCTTCTACCCATAAAACATCTCTCCACCCATTTTGGCATGATTGCATTGAGCCATTTGACCACCATAATGATTCCAAGTTTCTGGTCAGAAAAGAGGTTTGTGAAGCAAGTGCTATTTTGGCTTGTCCATTTAGATGATCATTTTACAGCATCTTAATATGACCAAATGACTAAGCTTTGCCCAATCTTAGCTCAAGTGGACACTCCATGTGAGTGCACCATCATGATCTTCATTTCTGGACCAAGTATGCAGTTGTGAAGCAAGTGCAGTAAATCTTGATCCTTTTACCCTCCCAACCTCCAGGATCATAGTCCTTCCTATCCTAAACACCCCAGACAACTGCTTTGGCTTCGAGTAACTCCCTGTTGATCACATTAAGCTGGTGAAGTTTACTGCAGTCAACTTCAGAGCTAACTAACTTTTAAACCAAAGTGACTTTAACCTAGTTACCACCTCATTTCAAACCCATCTTCGAAGAACATACCACTAGACACCGCTTTGGGTGCTGTAGAGCATTCAATTTGCCATGTCTCGTGGTGACAACACAGCTGGCATGTCTGTTGGTGCGCTCTATGCGATGTGGCATACTGTTTGTGCTGGACACCCTCTCCCTCTCGTCGCCTTCACGCTCATGAGTGTGTCTACCAGCTGGCCCTTGTCGTCGCCATTCACCTGGACCCCTCTCCCCCTCCCGAAGCCTCCTCGTCGGCACTCACCGACGCTCGCCCGTGGGAGCACTGTGGCCGACAGCGCATTAATGGCGCTCGGCTTCTTCCTTCGCTTGTCCCTGAGCTTTGCCTCGTCTCCGTGACCTTTGCAGTTCATCCGCACCCCCCTTCGTCGCCTTCCCCGTGCCCCCTGTGGTCACTAGCCGTCGCTAGAGCCCCGGCCGGACGTGCACGGCGGCACCCGAGCCCATCTTCCTCGCCCCGCGGCTATATAAGCCCTCCTCGAGGCCGCCCAAGCACACCACTGGTCTCGCCTCTTTCCCAGCTCCCTCCCCGTCCACTCGTTCGAGCTCCAAGAGCTCCTGAGCCCTCCCGTAGCCGCCATGGCTGTCACCCCCTCCGGCATAAAATCGGCCAAAGCCGAGCCTTCCCCCCACCTCTAGCTATCACCATCGCCCTCCCCACCCTCCGGCGAGTCTCCCCTGTACTTTCCCCCATTGCCGGAGCCCCTCCAGGTCCGTGCCCAATGACCGGCCGCTGCCTCTGTAGTCCCCGTCGCCGCGGCCTCCCCTCCGCTCCACCACTCCCCTGCGTCGTATATCCCTCTGGATGAGTGCGGTCCTCCGCGCTGAAGCCGCCGGTGTCCTTCCCCTGGCCGGAGATGGCCGGAGCAGTCCAGGCCGTCGCTAGCGCCGCGCTCCCCCTGCTCCTCCTCTGTTTCGATCGGGACAGAGGGAGGAGGAAGAAGACACGAGCCAGGTGGGCGTTGAGCTTGCGCGTGGGCCCCACGGCCCCACCTATCGGTGACCCTAATGCTCGGCCCCGCCTCTGCCCCCTATGTGCGATCCATGCCATGTCAGATAAGTGAAGGCGCATTTCCACTTTACGCTTTCACTGATCGCAAGCGTATTTCTAACTTTGCGCTTTTGCCTTATCCACTCAGGGACCCGACTGTGAATATAATTTTTGCAGAAAAGTCCTTAAACTTCAACCCCTCATAACTTTTTATCCGTAGCTCCGTTTGAGGTGAAACCAACGCTCACTTCTTCATTTCATCGAGCCCGTTCTGTTGGTCATGTTTTCACTATGGTTTGACATTGTGAAAATGACCTTTATGCCCTTCCCTTATTCAGCCCCCTTCGAGAGAAAACGTTTTCCGGCGGAACTTTCCGCGGCTTCACCGCACTTCTCCCCAGTGCCTTCTTCATCCCCAGGCAAGCCACAATACCCACTTGCATGGTAGTCATGCAGTAGCCATGGTTTTCAACTTGAACCTTTAATAAATATTTGCTTGTTGAAAAGATGGTTATTGTTATTCTGGTGGTGATCAGATTTGCTTTTTCACTATTATGCTATGTTGTTTTATACTCTGTGATCATGTTATACCTGCTAGTTGTAACACCCCAAAAATTTAACCAGGTTTTGGTTATTAAAATTTTGCCAAGAGTTAAAATTTTTGCCTGCAAGAATATTTCTGTTGATTTCAAAACCTTTCTTTTAATATTGAGGATTTATTTTTCCCAAGTGGATCCTTCCAAACATATTGAACTTCTATGCCATCTCATTAAAACAAATTCCTAATTAGTAGGATTATTTATTAAATTATTTCACCATGAGCTATATTCATTAAAATGACTTGCTTTAAGTTTTGGAGCTCTTTTTGAACTACAACCATTTGATAAATTTAACTAAAAATTCCACCAAAATTTGGAGATGTCCTGTGATGCCTCTAAATCACTTTTGTGCATTAGTATATTTATTTCATTGCATATTTTGAGTATTACACATGTTTTTCTTCTCTGGTCCAGTAGGCATTTTTGCACTGCAACCCTTTTAAATATTTGTTTCTAGCTTCCACCAAAATTATGGGATGTCAGTAGGAGCATATGATTCCATTATATGCAAAAATCCAGGGATGTTCTTTGAAATTTTTGAGTGAATCAACCTCATCTCCATCCTGGTCCAACATGATGGTTTGTGCAGCAACCATATTATTGCTTGCTCTTTGGCCCTTGATTCTTTCTCCTACTTGTAGTCCTCCATGCTAAACCCCTAAGTCCAGGAGCATGCACTCTTTTGATCATTTTTAGTTCATGAAATAATGCCATTCACATCCTGTCCAGATTTGAAGTTCTGCAAAACTTGCACTAGCAAGTTTGTGCTTTTCACCAACTAACCTCACCACCCTCTTATGCATCCAAGGAGACACTGATCCGGAAGATTTGGCCCCTCCAAGAATAGCCTAGGTGCCTTTGGCATTTTGACAAACACCTGGAGTGCATGGACTGATTTGGCATGATCTCAAGTATACATTATGAACTTGGCCACCTGACCAAACCACCTTGTCCCTGGAGTTTCCCTCTATCTCTAACCTAGTTCTGTTGCTTGCCAACCACACCTGTGACATGTAGCATGCCACGACATTGTGTCGAACACCTTCCGTGCATGCACTGGACGCGCCCAGAGCGCGCGTATTGCATGAGCGGCGCCCAAGCCGCCGCGTCACGCCCCGCACTCACCCCAGCCCGTGACCGACCGCAGCCGGCACGCCGTGTCCCCTTGCGTGCTACATGCTCCCCCTCACCGCAACGAGCCAAGCAGACCCTCGCCGCGTCCCCGGCAAGCCAAGGACTAGCCGCCACGGCCGCCCGACAGCCCTGCCCAGGTCGGCGCCGCCCGAGCCTTCCCCGCTCGCCACCTGCCCCCTGGAGCTTCGCAAGCTTATCCGCAGCTTCGTCTCCTAGCGCGCGTCACCGCCACGTCGCCATTGCTACAGAAAGACGGTTCGCCGTCGTCCTTATCGCCGGCCACCTCGGAACCGACCTCCACCACGTATATAAGGGCCCCGGAGCTCAATCGAGTCCTCGAGCAACCTCATATGATCCTCCTAGTGTTGCCTTGGCCAGCAGTCGAGCAAGGGAAGGCCTTCTTCCCCGAGTCCGGCCGGTTCGGTCGCCGCCAAGCCCCAGGCGATTCCATCACCACTAGTGCCTCCACCTCTCCATTCTCTCCACCAAGAACTCTCCCTTCCTCTCGCGAACACAACCCCTCGCTCAATTTTGGCCGGAGACCACCGCAGCCCAAAAATCACTTTGTCCCCAAAGCCCCCTCCGCCACGGAGCTCGCCGCCGGCGACTCCCTCCACCTCCGGCGACCCTGCGACCACCGGAAGGACCGCCTAGGAGTGGCAGATCCTTTCCTGCTCTTGGATGCCTGCGAAAAGACGCCGTTCAATGGCGACGATCGCCGGACGCCCCGCCTTGGCTCGGGCAGAGAAGAGGAGGGAGTGGGGACTGGTCAAACCTGACCAGTGGGCCCCCTGGACCCACTGTCAGAGACCCAGCCCCGTCTCCACGCGTTTAAGTGGAAGCGTAAAGACCCCAAGTATGTCTCCCCATTTTGAAGGCGTATTCTGCCCGAAGCGTTTTCTTTTCTGTTTATTATTAAAAACAGATTTTGACCAAATCTGTGACTGGCTTTATCTTTTTAAATATAACTCCAAATGAATTAATTCTTTTTCCTACCTCTCTCAAATTTGATCTAGTTTATTTTAAGATTTAATTGAAAAATTTTCCAAACAACTTTTTGTGCTGTTTTTATTTTTGTGTGTTAATTCATTTATATTTCTAAAATATGATTTTTGAAGAGAGGAGAAGTATTTCAAGAGTTTGAAATGCACCCTGCCTTCCCATGACCTGAAGGCAAGCATTCTGAACCCTGGCATGATATTTTTGAGTGTTCGTTGACACATTTATCACACTACCTCTCTTTTGGAGAAATTGTTATTTCATGTGAGATGATCATGTGCATGGATGCATATTTGAGATTTCCATGCTGTTGGAAATGATCACACTTGTGATGATAATCATTCTCATGTGCCTTGCATGCATACCGGCAGGAACCCGGGAAAACCTCTGCCTTGGGTAGGCATGAGTTTGTCGCTGGTCTCCGTCGGGACGGTTATGTCTGGTATGGCATGGTAAGGTAATATGAGCGGTGACTCTGTTGGTTGAAATATATTCGTTATGCTAATCATGCAGGGAATACTTAAACCCCCTGAGTCGACCATAGATCGAGTCTTGTTCCAGTAACCCCCATACTTGTTTCGTACTACCACTCGTCTCTACAACAAGTAGAGTACGGTTCAGTAAGTTGTCAACCTCTTCCTAGCACACACCATACAGAGAGGCCAGGGTGGAAGATAGGGGTTGTAGCTGGTAGGCAGGCCACCTGGTCCGGGGGCATGGGTGTTTCCGGTTGAGACCGAGAGGGGAGGCCACCCCTTAGAGCGCGCAATATAAATTTGATCCCATGCTTCGCGAGGTTGTAGCCTCCCCACTTAGAGTTTGTTTGACAGGTATCGTGGGTGATTCCAGACACGTGTGAGTTAAGCTGGTGTGTGCAAGTTAGGTGTGTTTTAACAAAAAGACCATAGACGGAATTAGTCCCAATGGACTAAAGAAATCCGTTACTCGTGGGTAAAGAGTACACCCTCTGCAGAGATTAAACCTATTCGAATAGCCGTGTACATGGTTAAGGATTTCAGTCTGGGATGGGTCGAGTGTCGATCTTAGTGTCGGTCTTCGGAGGTGAACTGTTAAACCAGAACTGGAATCACAACTTGTGACTTGTGATAATTATGGTTATTATTGTTGTGGACTAACCCGTGATATTATTGGTATTTATCAAATATCCCTGGGATGGTTCTACCTCCTGAATATTCACTATGATCGTTTTTCTTTCAAAGCCCTTTATGTGGTGTCTCTCAGACGCCCAACTGTGGCATTTCTTTTAAAGCCCTGTCTGTGATGTCGCTCGAACGTCCGACTGTGGCATTTCTTTTAAAGCCCTGTCTGTGATGTCGCTCAGACGTCTGACAGTGGCATTTCTTTTAAAGCCCTTTATGTGGTGTCGCTCAGACGCCCGACTGTGGCATTTCTTTTAAAGCCCTTTATGTGGTGTCGCTCAGACACCCGACTGTGGCATTTCTTTTAAAGCCCTTTATGTGGTGTTGCTCAGACGTCCGACTGTGGCATTTCTTTTAAAGCCCTTTATGTGGTGTCGCTCAGACGCCCGACTGTGGCATGCTTGTTATTTATTTCATTATATTTTTAATACTTCTATGATATTACATATTCATATATAACATGCTTACACGCATCAGAGTTATATTTATATTTTTGTGACTGACGTCATGAGTATAAAATATTTTCGCAACATCATTGCAATATTATCCCTGTGTTCATAATGTTTGCGAGTACATTCAAAGTACTCACTGGCTTGTCCTTGGCTATTGTCTTGGCCAGATTTCTTGCGCGGAGAGGAGCGACCGTGATGACAGCCCAGAACCTATGCAACGGTGATAGCAGCCTCACGAAGATAGGAGTTAACCTGGTCAGTTGTTCCCGTGGGAAATGGAGTTCCATGGACACTAATGTTTCACAACCCGCTTCCGCCATCAACCGATAGAAACCGTTTTTTGTACTCATAGACCAGAATGGTCTTGTACTACATATTTTATGTTTTGCTTGGAATTTCTGTATCAAGTTCGTGCCTCATCAGCTAACAGTTATCCTGGGGCTGATGAGTACAAGGGCCATTTTCTGGGAATTTATACCTGGAGAATCGGTCCCCACACTAGTATTACCTTTCATATGTTTATGCTTGCTAGTAGTACATGTTGATGTTGGAGATGGTCATGCTAGTCAGTATGCCATGTTCAGTGGATATGATTTATTGTTGATATGGTGGAAAGTTATGTGATACTCTCATGATGATGTTGATATCATGTTCATGTGTTATAGTGGGCATCATGTTATTTTATCAGGGCTCAACATATTTGCATTCAAGTTAATCGGATTAAATTGAACTTGAACACCCGTTGGCTGAGTCATGGTGCCGCTTAATCGATGCTGACCAGTGCAACCACGCTTACCGGTATGGGACGGTCCTAACTGGGTCTATTGTTGTGCCTCTCGCCGGTGCCTCCAACGAGGGAAGGTTATGGGCGCGTGCTACCCTGATCAGGTAGGCAGAGCATAACCTTGTGTGCCTGTTATTGAGTTAGTTTTTGGATCCGTGTCCCCGTGTGGGACAGGTCATGACGGTGGTCGTTGTGTCTGGAGGTAGGCTCGAGGCCACCCATGACTTAGCTCAGTGAGGAGTGAGTCGGAGTGGCCAGGAGAGTGTCATGGCAGTAGATCGGTTTTGTCGGAACGCCGTTGGTCCACCCGAATGGGAGTGCGAGGCCATGGGTTCCGTAGTGTGGGTACAGTGTACTAACCTCTGCAGAGTGTATATAAATCTATCGATAGCCGCGCCTGCGGATAAGGGCCCAGGTCGAAAAGTAAGTCACACCATGAGTCAACAGTAATACTAATAATGTGCTTAATAACAGTGAGATAAGTTGGCCAAGTGTTGGTCGGGTTGTGATCGCCGTAAGGATCGCGGGCCAGTAGTGGTCGGGTAGTGATCACCATAAGGATCACGGGCTAGTAGTGGTCGGGTGGTGATCGCTGTAAGGATCACAGTTTGGGGCCAAGTGTTGGTCGGGTGGTGATCGCCGTAAGGATCACAGTGGTATCGAGGATACCAAGTTGTTGTATATTCGTGATGTTGTACGAGAGTCATGGGTAAAGATCAAGCTCCTTGTTGTCATTTATTGATTACTACGGTATTGTTTATACCAAGCTTGATTAGATCCTGAGATGATCGTGTGATGTCCGAGGTTGGTAAGTGATGCATATGTTTGTGACGAGGTAACCTGAGTAGAGTAAATGGTGCATGAAGTGTCATCATGTTGCATGCTAGTATTGTCGGATTAATATGTTCATGTTGTGATAGTTGTATCATGTTTATGTTGGTCATGCCATGTTATGCTGATGATCTCATGTTAATTCATGTTTAACCTATAATTGCCATGCTATTGTCTGTCTTGAATGCTTCTGGTTATTGTGAGTTTGCAAGTACATTCAATGTACTGACCTGGTGTGTCATGCTAGTTTGCAGGTCATGCCGGATTTGATTGCTTGCTTGTGGTGGTTTCCGTTCGTGCGAGCTAGGATCAGCGTTCCAGCCAGAGTCCCTGCGGAGTGGAGTTCACCACCGTCGCCGTTGTTCTACTGCTAGAGTTATTCCGCTGCTTTGAGTTGTTCTGCTGCTTGCATAGAGCAACTGAGGATGGCGTAGTGTCGCCGTACCGATGTTATTCATTGTAATATCGGAGACCTTGTATTCATATTCGTGTAATAATATAAGGCTGGTTTGTTCTATGCTAAGCAGTGCCGTATTCCGGAAGACTTCTCCTTGATCTCTGGGATGGAATACTGTGGGGACCGATTCTCCGGGTATTAATTTCCAGAAAATGGCCCTTGTGCTCACCAGCACTAGGATAACTGTTAGCTGATGAGGCACCAACTTGATACAGAAATTCCAAGCAAAATACAAAATATGTAGTACAAGACCATTCTGGCCTGTGAGTACAACAAATGGTTTCTAGTGGTTGATGGCGGAAGCGGTTTGTGGATCATCAGTGTCTATGGGACTCCATGTTTCCACAGGAACAACTGACCGGGTTAACTCCTATCTTCGCGAGACTGCTATCGCCGTTGCTTAAGTTCCGGGGCTGATGGCGTGGTCGCTCCTCTCCGCGCAAGAAAATCTGGCCAAGACAATAGCCAGGGACAAGCCAGTGAGTACTTTGAATGTACTCGCAAACATTATGAACACAGGCATAATATGACAGTGATGTGCTGAAAATATTATATGAACATGACGTTAGTCACCAATGACAAATAAAGCTCTGATGCGTACAAGCATGTTAAATATGAATATGCAATAATATAGCAATATTAAAATTTTGTAATGAATAATAAACATGCCACAGTCGGGCGTCTGAGGGACACCACATAAAGTGCTTTAACAGAAATGCCACAGTCGGGCGTCTGAGCGACACCACATAAAGGGCTTTAAAAGAAATGCCACAGTCGGGCGTCTCAGCGACACCACATAAAGGGCTTTAAAAGAAATGCCACAGTCGGCCGTCTGAGCGACACCACATAAAGGGCTTTAAAAGAAATGCCACAGTCGGGCGTGTGAGCGACACCACATAAAGGGCTTTAAAAGAAATGCCACAGTCGGGCGTCTGAGCGACACCACATAAAGGGCTTTAAAAGAAATGCCACAGTCGGGCGTCTGAGCGACACCACATACAGGGCTTTAAAAGAAACAATCATAGTGAATATACCGGAGGTAGAACCATCCGAGAGATACTCGATGATAACAATAATGTCACGGGTTAGTCAATAATAATAATAATAATAAGTATCACAAGTCACAAGTTGTGATTCCAGTCCTGGTTTAACATATTCACCTCCGAAGACCGACACTAAGACCGACACTTGACCCATCCCAGACTGTAGTCCTTAACCACGGACACGGCTATTCGAATAGGTTTTAATCTCTGCAGAGGGTGTACTCTTTACCCACGAGTAACGGATTCCTATAGTCCATCGGGACTAATTCCGTCTACGGTCCTTTGTTGGAAACACACCTAACTTGCACACACCAGCTTAACTCACATGTGTCTGGAATCACCCACGACACCTGTCAAGCAAAACTCTAAGTGGGGAGGCTACAACCTCGATGTAACATGGGATCACAAAATTTATACTGCACGCAAAACTGGGGAAGCTACCCCCTTCGGCTACAACCGAAACACCCATGCTCCCGGACCCGGTGGCATGACTACCGGATGCCTCCAGTATCTTCCACCACGGCCTCTCTGTACGGTGTGTCCTAGGAAAGGGGTTGACAACTTACTGAACCGTACCCTACTTATTGTAGAGACGAGTGGTAGTACGAAACAAGTATGGGGGTTACTGTCACAGGACTCGATCTACGGTCGACTCAGGAGGTTGTAATATTTCCTGCATGATTAACATAACAATGCATATATTTGAAACAACAGATAGAAACATCACGCGACATAGCCCTCTTGCCATACCGGACATGACTGTCTCGACGGAGGATTAGGGATAAGACCGTGTCTACCCAAGACAGAGGCCTTCCCGACTTCCCTTCCGGTATGCAAGAAAGACGTATGACGGTGATTTCCATCACAAATCATGCCAACTTCATTAGCATAAACTCATTAATATGCACCCATGAATTGGATCACATCCTCACATAAAATGACGCATGCACGCGTCGAGGTGGTGTTATCACCGAGTGAACAACACACACAAAAGTATTACACCAGGGTTCAGAATGCTTGCCTTCAGGTCATGAGAATGAAGGGTGCATCCAAAACATCTTGAAATCTTCAAAAATCCTATTTAAAACAATATATATGAATTAACACACAAAAACAAAACAGGACAAAAAGTTGTCTTGAAATTTTTTCAAATAAATCTTAAAATAAACTAGGCATTATTTTAAAGAGGTAGGAAAAAGAATCAATTCATTTGGAGTTGTTATTAAAAAGTTACAGCCGGTCAAAGTTTGGTCAAAACTCTGATATTTAAATAAAAACAGGAAAAGAAAACGTTTCGAAATATACGTACACATCGAAGGCGCATTTTAAAAATGCGCTTCCACTTATCCAGCATGGATTGCGCCTGAGTCACTGCCAGTGGGTCCAGGGGGCCCCACTGGTCAGGTTTGACCAGTCTCCTTCCCTCTCCTTCCTCTGGCCGAATAGAGGCGGGGACTCCGGCGATCGTCGCCGGCGTTTGACGGCTTCTCGCGGGCCCCCGAGGGTGGGGATGGATCCGCTGGACTGGTGCGGTTGTCCCGGTGGTCGCTGGGTCGGCGGGGACGGCGTGAGCTGCCGGCAGCGAGCTTCGTGGCGGAGGAGGCTTCGGGGACAAAGTGATTTTTGGGCCGCGGTGGCTCCCGATCAAAATGGAGCAGGGGGACGGGCTCCCGGTAGGAAAAGAAAGCTCTTGGTGGAGAGAGTGGAGAGGGGGGGGGGCTTTGGTGGCGCCAGTGTGGCCTGGTTAGTGACGGCGGCTGGAGTTGCCGGAGAGGAAGGAGACGACCCTCTCCCATCGATTGACGGCTAAGGGGGCACGAGTGGGACGGGGTGAGGTTGCCTGCGTGCGGGTTTGAGCTCGGGGTCTCCTTATATAGGCGATGGAGGTCGGTTTGCGGCGGCCGTGGATAAGCTTGCCGGCGACCGCCGTTCTGTAGCTAGGGCGACGTGGCGGCGACGCGCGCTAGAGGACGGAGCTGTGGATGAGCACGCACTGCTCCAGGAGGCAGGTGGCAAGCGCTGGTGGCTTGGGCGGCGCCGACACGGCCGGGGCTGCAAGCGTCCGCCAACTAGCCGCCACAGCCGTCCTGACGGTGGCGCTGTGGGGTGCCAGGTTGGTCGGGGTGGTGTGGCGGTGCAGGGGAACACGGAGTGTTAGCTGGGACCAGTCACGGGTCGGATTTGAGTGCGGGGCGTGACGCGGCGGCTCGGGCGCTCATGGGTGCCAAACACACACTCTGGGTGCGCACAGAGCACGCCCGAGACATGCTCGACGAAATGACAGGGCAGCCTAGAGGTCATGGTTGAAGCTGGCAAGAAACAAGACTAGTCTAAGGTTAGCAAGGGACTAAAGGGACATGGTGGATTGGTCAGGGATTTAAGCTTACTAAGTAAACTTGAAGTCATGCCAAATCTGGCTGTGCACTCAGGGTGTTTGACAAAATGCCAAAGGCACCTAGGTAGTTCTTGGAGTGGCCAAAATCTCCAGATCTGTGTCTCTATGGATGTAAGAGAGGGTGGTGAAGTTAGTTTGCAAAAAGGGGAAACTTGCTAGTGCAAGTTTTGCAAAACTACATTACTGGACAGGGAGTAAATGGCATCATTACAAGGGCCAAAAGTGTTCCAAAGAGAGCATGCTCCTGGACTTAGGGGTTTTGCAGGGTTGGCTACAAGCATGAGAAAGCACAAGGTCACTTGAGCATGGAAGGATGGGGTTGCAGTAGAAAACACAAGTCTGGTCCAGAATGAAAAAGAGGTTGATGCACTCATATTTTCCAAAGGATATCACTATGTTGTTGCATAAAGTTGGATGGCATGCTACTACTGATATCCCATAATTTTGGTGGAGGCTCTAGGGAAATATTTAAATGGGTTGTAGTGCAAAAATGCCCACTGGACCAGAGAAGAAAAACATGTGTAACACTCAAAATAAGCAATGAAATAATTTTATTATTACACAAAAGTGATCTGGGGGCATCACATGACATCTCCAAATTTTGGTTGGAAAATTAGTTAAATTTATCAACAGGTTGCAGTATAAACAGAGTTCCAAAAATTAAAACAAGCCATTTTAATGATTAAAGCTCAGGGTGAAATAATTTAATAAATAAATCTACTGATTAAGAAATTGTTATACAGAGAGCATAAAAGTTTAATATTTTGGAAAGCTCCACTGGAAAAAAATAATTATCCTCAAAATTAAAAGAGATGCTCTGAACTCCACAGAAAATAATCCAGAATGAAAAATTTTAAAACTCCTGGCAAAAATTTTAATTATCAAAAATTTGGTTAAATTTTTGGGGTGTTACAATTACTAACCCCCTAAAAAAATCTCGTCCTCGAGATTCGCTAAGGTTCGTAAAACAAGAATACTTTTACTAGATCAAAGATCATTTTACACAAGCGGTAAAAAGAGGCTACAATGAGAGGGCAATAAGTGGTGAATAACTATAGTGTGGGCACTGGCGTTGTGTGGAGAAATTCCACGTTCAGGACAACGAGTGATTTCTACGCGGGACGTAGTGAATTTAGAATAAATTCTATATTCAACAATACGCTGGTCGTACCCGAGGGTACAGTGATCCCTCTGGCTGACAGGTGGGACCAGGGCCCACTGTCAGTCTCTCCTTCTTCCTCTGGCTCTCTCTTCTTCCTCTCTCCCGCGCGCTTTTCCGGCTTTCTCCACCGGTGACGTCTAGCGCGTAGGGCATCTAGGCCGTACTACTATAGTGCGCGGCGTGCTTGCTGCCGGTGCAGTGTGCACTCACATCGCGGGCCAGTGCGCTGTCGGCACTGCTCGCGGATTCGCCTCCGAACACCGGCGATCGGGCGATGAGCAGCGCTGGTGGAGTTCGCCCACCGTACACTGATCTCGACCTATAAAACAACCGCGGTGCTCCTTCTTCATCTTCGCACCTGGCCTCGCTTCTCCTCCTTCTTCTCCTCCATTTCTTCTCATCGGAGCTCGAGACGAGGCTCCAATGGCGGAGACGGTGCCGGACTGGTACGTGATCCTGGTGTGTGGAGGGCTGGCGGTAGTGCTGGGGCTCTCTGTGCTCCTATGCGCGATGATCTATGATGATCGTTGTGATGCTGCCGCTCGGGTGCTGGCTCTCCGCAGTGGCGGTGATCACGAGGATTAGGCGTAATCCCGAGTGTTAACCATTATCGGTGTGTTGGAGGTGGATAGTGTCCGGATGATTGTCTGCTAATCTCTCCCTTGGGGGCATGTGGAATGCTTAGAAGGGTGGTTGGTGAGATGCAACATGGTTGCGTCCATTGCAAGCAGTGTAGGAGTCCGAGTGGTTGTGAGTCTGCTGTCGTGGTGCTGCGCGAAATAAAACAAATAAACCATGTAGCGAGAGGATAAAAGATGCAGCAATTCTGGAAGAAGAAAATCTCATTCCATGATTTTTTGCGGTTACACCGGTTGCTCACGAAGAAAAACCACTCACAAACGTAGAAACTAAATACTCGACTCGTCGCATAACTTCGAGGTACCATGCATAAGTTACAACATAATAATAAATGCTGAAATAACAAATACAGCAGTGACGTCTAAAATGAGAATGGTAACTGGACAGGGTCTTGAGGAAAAGTCTCTGGTAGTGGAACACACTCCTCTTCTATCGGAGGGAGTGGGTTGACCAGTCGATGTATGAGTCTCTCCGGATCGGGCCTCAGTGGTCTGCCAATGGCAATCTGAGGATTCAGATCAGTGAGATTCTGGAGATAATCCATCACTCGCTGGTTCAAATGCTCTTGAGCGATGATGTACTGATAGAGGCGAGGGTGTCCCGATCTTTCGATGAGATGGTAACTATCGATTTGGTGGAGACGACTTTGACGATCCGACTACAAACGTGCACGACGTTGCGCCTTAGCAATCGCTAAACCAATCTCCAGAGGTTATTGACCACGCCGGTGCACGATCAACCTGACCACGAAGGTCTATTCCTGCAAGCAATCGAACAACGAGCAAGAATATGATAAAAGCAATCTGAATATTGCAAATATATATGAAGTATTGATAAAGGTGGGGATCCAAAAGCGGTCTTGGTCTGGTCGTTGGACACAAACGAAGTACACGAAGTTGCGTTGGCTAACTTTTAACTAAACAAATCCCAAGGAAAAGCTACTAGATGGATCTACTTATATAGGAGCAAGGGGTGGCGGCCAAGGAGGTGGGAGGACGTCCCAAGGCAGCCTAAAACTAAATCTAGGTCGTACAAGGCCAATGGGCCCAAGTGGAGGTGATGTAACACCTTTGGACTTGTAGTTTGACTCGGATTCTGCTGCAGCATCAGATTGTTTCGTCCACAACTCAACGCTCCGGACGAATTTGAAGGTGATTCCAATTGGGTTGGAAAGTTCACGAAATCTAGTTTCCAACAAAAAAAGAATCACCCAATTCGGAGTCCGTATGAAAAACTTGTGTGCGTTTTGAGTCAGGTATGTCTGTGCAGTCCGAATCTGAATCCAGAACGTGAGAGACTTGGACTCTATCTTCTCGTGGGCCAAAAGTGACGTGAGAGAACTTTTTGGACAGCAAATAAACATCTCTTTCTTCCTTGTCTTCATATGTGGATTGTACAAATGTCCCATACACCTGCAATTAGACAAAACACAAAAGTGTGTGAAGTATTTTTGTTCTGGATAACATAAATAGATTATTGAATAGTTTGCACTAGAAATCACCTGACAAATATGCATATATGCAATATTTTTGGTCATATCCAAGGTAGTCATGTCCTCATCATCCTCCCCTTCTTGAAAATAAAGCCGTCCTCGGCGTTGCTTAATCTGAAATGTGGTAACAAAAGAGACAAGGTGTACATGTTGTATATGTATATGTCATCCATTTTACTTCCCTTGATTTTTGCATATATGACACATGTATAGATGAGTAACTTGCATAGTTCATAAAATCTATAGCCAAAAAATTAGCACAAGAAGTAGAAGGCATGAAAATATTGCAACTCAGTTTGCACATATAAGTGAAGCTCTTATTCATTTCAAAAGATTGACAATGTTCATCATTAAACCATCCCAACATTGGTGAATAAACCTTACTTGCATCAAATTTACATGCTACAACATGCTTAAATAAGCAAACATGCAATAAGTCATTCAACACAGAATCATCACCAAGATTAGAGGTCATATCAAAATGATTAAACATTGGTTCTTTTGCATCAATAGTTAATTCAATGGGTGCACTCAAAATTGTTGGTATTTCAGTTGTTTGATCATATGGCAAAGTCAAATTATCAACGTAGTCCTCTAAAATAGGTGGTGTGATCAAAGTAGTGGGTAGCTCATCAGATGGTGTATTCAAATTGACAAGGCATTCATCATTCTCATGTAGAGATGGAAGATCAGTACCTTTGTCATTACCTCTTATGATCAACTCAGATGATGTAGCCACTCTCGGGGGCGATGTGTCACATGGTGGAGGTGATGTAGTCCTGACAACAACGGATGTGGTTGTCATAGTATGCCTAGTAGCTGAAGGAACAATCATATCAACTCTTGGAATGTGCACCGTGCGCTTGTTCTCCTCGTGGCCAACACGTCGTTTTATTTCCTGTTCAGCTTTGCAAGCAAGATGAAACAAATGGTCCATAGGATAACACTCTTCATGAATTAGTATCTCTTGAATATCACGGTTTAATCCTCCCCAAAATCTATCCATAAAATCATCTTCACTTTCTTCTAAAGAGGAATGCAACAAGGTAGTTTGTAAATCATCATAATATTTTGTTACAGTTTCACTACCTTGTTTTAAGTGTTGCAACTTCTTAATCATGTCACGAGTATAATAAGCAGGGACGAAAGTATGTCGCATGGCAAGTTTCAAATCATCCCAAGTAGTAGGTATATAATCAGGGTGTAACCGACAATATTCACTCCACCAAACCAAAGCATAACCAGTGAAAGAACCAACCGCAACCTTAACCTTTTTATGTTCATCGAAATTATGAGAAGCAAATATATTTTTTATGTCGAACTCCCATTCAATATATAAAGCAGGTTTAAAACGGCCATTAAATGGTGGTATAGATACATTAACCTGATCATGTGCATTTGGATGTTTGTGCACCTCTCGTGACGGTTGTGGTATTTGCAAAGGTGGTGGCACGTCTCCCGCGATCGACAAAGCCCATGAATTGACTCTGGATCCTGTCATGATTAGTAGAACAAGAAACAAAACCCAAAAATAATGTTCCTATAACTACTAGGATGTGGTGGTAAAACGCTCACAGTAAAGCAAATATCAATGTCTTACAAGTTCTTACCATGCAGCAGGCGGTGATCGGCAACCAGCGGTGTCAAGTAACTCCGAATATTGAGTAAAGCGATTGCCAGGGGAGCGTATGTATACACGGTGTAGAAATATGTGGAGCTAGGTTGGCTATATATGGCAGCAAAAGGTTAGCAATAATCAATTCAAAGATGCAATGTTGAATAAACGCTCAACGACGGTACTGTGCTGGTCCTAGGCTAGACCGGACTAGAGACGCGAGCCTAGAACACTAATAAGGTCACGGCGTAGCACAACTAGCACCAATGAAGGATACTAAGTAGCTCTTGACAGCAAGATATAAGTGAAGATCACAACGGCAGTGAAGATAATGATGAAAAACAACTGCCAAGCAGGATATACAACAACTCTCTCTCTAACTTTCCTCTTGAAAAGTTTGAGACAATTTTCTGATAAATTCTTTCAAAGAATGCTACTAACTCAAGCTTTCCAATGCAAAAAGAATCACTCAATTCCGAGTTGATATGAGGAGTCAAAGAATTCTAAAACTGGCCTGAAAAATTGGAACAAGCTGTGTTCACGAACTTCGGAGGGCAAAAAGACCTATTTAGAAGCCGATTTTGAGGTGTCAAATATTTGTCAGGACCCTGATTCGATGTCACATCGATCTAGCCGGTAAAACCTCATATCACTTTGCGGCCTCACGCACGGTATCCCCACGGGTGTCGCCTTACCTTTGCCCGGGACCGTTTGCGCCTTTTGGCTCACGTATATGATAGTGTCGCTAGCATCCATATGATAAGGAGCCCGGGCTGACATGACTAGTCGTAAACCCAAAGTGGCACAGACTTACAGGGACAGGCATCCATGACCCAGCTTCGAACGTGTCGGTCATCAGCAAGTGGGTCCGGGCTGTAGCATTGGGCTAGCAGGACTCCGGTAAACCGGGCTGTAGCACTGGGCTAGCAGGACTCCGGTAAACCGGGCTGTAGCGGGCTAACAGGACTCCGGTACTCAATGCGTGACATTTCCCCGAAGGGACAGACACAGGAACGAAGAAGGACACATGCCGGCCAGCCTAAGTGTTCCAGAGCAGTAGCAAGCTACCATGGCTCAGCGGTAACACTAGGAGACATTTCCCGGTAAGAGAGGCTACTAAAGATAAACAACTAGGTAGTCAGATCCCACACATACCAAGCATTTCAATCATACACACAATATGCTCGATATGTGCAAATACAACGAAGCATCACAACATGACTCTACGATACAAGTACTTTATTTAAGGCTCAGGGAGCCATACATAACATACACAAAGGAACGGGTCACACGACCCAGCATTCAAGTCATACAGTCATACAAACCAGCAGCGGAAGTAACTTGTCTGAGTACAGACAACTAGTAAAATAAAAGAGGCTTGGAAAGCCTAACTATACTACGTGGTCCTTCACAAGCTCAGGGTCACCACCTGGGCCTTTAGCCTACTCGTTGATGTCAACGTCTACGTAGAACCCATCAGAAGGGGTTGCAGCGTCTTCTGTAAAAATGTAAATTATAGCAACATGAGTACAAAGGTACTCAGCAAGACTTACATCAGATCCTACATACATGCATATTGTCAAGAAGGGTTGGTGGAGTTATTGCAGCAAGCCAGCTTTGACTCTTGGCTAGACTATCCTACGATACTTCAACTTGAAATGGTTTTGCGCACACGAGTCCACTACTCACCACTTCAATACACTACCGAGGATCCGCCTCCGTCTTCCTACGAAAGAGCCATCCTCGGCACTCACACTTATCTTGAGGCTTTTAGTAGTTTCCATTTACTTGTCTATGAACTGTATAGGCAACCAAGTAGTCCTTTACCGCGGACGTGGCTATTCGAATAGGTTATGATAACCCTGTAGGGGTGTACTTCTTCATACACGCTCTCACCACTTACCGCCGTTTACACGACATGTACTCGGCAACCTTCAAGCGGAAGCCCAACGTGGGTGTCGGCCACGACCTACCTAATCACCTAAGCCTCCAGTCCAGGTTTATCGCCTATCCAAGTTCCATCCGCAGGGAGTCCGGCCGAGGTTTCCCATACGGCCCCGAACGATGTGAACAGGGTTCCCGAGATACCTAACGGGTATTCGGTACACCGTGCCACGTACCTACCGCATCACAGCCCACCCCTACGGTCAGCGCTGTCCACGGCCTCCAGTAGGCTACAAACACCAGAAACTACTTGCAACTCCTGGACGGAGAACTAGGGTGAATAAGAAGCCGAGAGGGTCCATTGGTTTCGGGCCCAATGCATGGTAGTAGCTGATTCTTAAATCACACATACAGATCTCAGTGCTTAAGGTCGGCTTCAATGAAACAACCCACCATGTACTCCTACATGGCCTCTCATCGATACCTTTACCAAATCGTGTTCACCACATCACTCTCATTACCGACATAATCATTTCACTCTAGCCCATCACCCAGATGAACCAGACCTGACACGACTCTAAGCATAACAGGCATAGCAAGGTAGGAACAACACATACATATGGCTCAAACAACTCCTACACATGCTAGTGGGTTTCATCTAGTTACTGTGGCAATGACAGGTCATGCAGAGGAAATGGGTTCAACTACCGTAGCACACAGCAGTTTGAAACGCGTTGTCTTAATGCAGTAAAAGAGAGCAGGAGCGAGAACATGGGATTGTATCGATATGATCAAATGGTTGGTTGCTTGCCTGATGGTTCAATGCACTGATACGGTTCTTCGTTAGGGTAATCACGGTACTCCTCGGAGGCAGAACCTGTCGCAAAGGACACCGATACACAACCATCACCAAACAATGTGCAACAGTATGATGCATGCATGAAACATGGCAATATGAGTGTGTTGGGCTAATGCAACTAAAACCAGAAGGGTTTGAACCAATTTGAATCAAAGATTCAAATTTCAAACTCAAGCATGGCCTTTTAAATTGCTTTTCCTTGTTCTGGTTTAAACACCAATTTAACTTGTTTGATCATGCATGAAAATAGTACAGATGGATAGATTGGATTTTTCTGATCATTTTTCATATATAATTTGTCTGATTTGGAGTTACAGAATAAAAGTTATGAATTTTTTAAGTTTAAATAATATTCTGGAATTTCCTGATTTAATTAAATCCAGAAATATATATATTGCGCCAGCATGACGTCAGCATGACGTCAGTGGTCAACTGCGGCTGGCTGGGGTCAAACCTGACGTGTGGGGTCCACACGTCAGTGACAGGGGGGGTTTAACAGGGTTAATTTAATCCTAGTTAGGAGTTAGTGGCGCTGGGGCCCACTGGTCAGTGTCAGGGGGGTTAACTAACAGTGATTAGCGCTAATCTAACCACCTGGCCGACGGGGCCCACGCGTCAGTGACCCTGGGGGGGTCAAACCCCAGGTCGAACAGGTCAAACCCACCGGCGACATGACGCCGGCGAGGCCCAAGACGGCGGCGCGATACGGAAACGCGCTACAGGGCACGGGCGAGGCCGTGCTTGGGCTCGTTGGAGAGCCCTTGCTCCCGCGCGTCGAATGGTGGTGGTGGCCGTGCCTGTGGTGGCCGGTACCGACGACGGCGAGCTCGTGAGCGGCGGCCGGAGTTCGGGTGCGGTCGGGATCGGCGCTGCTGCTCGCAGGCGAGGGAGCTGAGGCGCTGGAGGGGCTCTACGGGTCGCGACAAGCACAACGGGTGCACGCCCGTGACCAAATGGTCACCGGGGCTTCGCCGGCGACGAGCCCGTGCGGCGGAGCGTCTCGGCTCCGGTAGAGGGGCGTCTAGAGCTCGAAATCGAACATGGGGTTAGGGGGAAACGAAGCAGGGGCTCACGGGGATCATGCAGGGAGGGTCAGCGAGCTCGGGGAAGCACGAACGGCGGCGAATCGACGGCGACCATCGGCGGCGGTCGAGGACGAAGACGATGGTGTGGAGGCGATGCAGAGCTTCCCGAGGGGCTTGGCTTGGTGGGGAGGAAGAGGGGGTCGCGGCGGAGCTCCTGAGCTCAGCGGAGGGGCAAGGGGTGGCCGGTGGCGGCTGCTATGGCGAACGGCGGCGATGGTGGCGTTCGGACACGGGAGAGGGAGAGCGAGGGAGAGGAGGGGAAGAACCGAGGGAGAGTGAGAGAGAGTAGGGGGAGGGCGTGGCGTCGTTCCAGGCCATCCAGACGAGGAGGGGAGGGGCAGGCAGGCAGGCGAGCTGGTGGCGTGGCGCGGTGGCGCGCGCGCGCCGGGCACACTCCCCTCCCTCTGTCGAGGACGAAGACGACAGAGGAGGGAGGCGGGCTGGGCCGCCTGCTGGCTGGGCCGGCCAGCTGGCTGGGCCGGACAGGGAGGAGCCCAGGTAAGCTCCTCCTTTTATTTATTTTTGTTTTTCTAATTTCTGACATTTGTTTTGATTTAAATAAAATATTAAATCATTTTATAACCTTATGCCAATTTTTGCAGGAGCTAGATATATTATTCCAGAGCTCCCCAACAGGTGGCATAATTTTTGGACATATATTAATATATATAACTAATATATTTCCAATGCAAATATTTATGCATTAATTCCAAATGCCCAAAATAAATACTTATGAGCTCTTAAAAATATTGGCTTGATTTTTATCTCTGTCCAATATTTTCAGAGAGCAACATGAGCATTTTCTTGGACCTTTTTGGAGAAATTTTTATTTGGGTCATTTTCAGAAATAATTCTGAGGGTTTCACAAATCCCCATTTCAAGTTTCTGATGAAAGAGTAAACATGATGCAACACTCTAATGCATGACTAGCTAGGGTGTGACAACTCACCCCCACTCAAAAGAATCTCGTCCCGAGATTTGGGTTCCTCCGGGAAGAAGGCGGGATACTCGAGTCGAAGACGATCCTCCCTTTCCCAAGTTGCTTCATCCTCAGAATGGTGCGACCATTGTACTTTGAGAAACTTGATATTATGACGTCGAGTGGTACGCTCGGCCTGATCGAGGATACGAATGGGGTACTCTCGATATGTAAGATTATCTTGGAGATCAAGCGTTTCGTGGTTCACTCCACGTATAGGATCCGAGAAGCAACGCCTGAGTTGAGAAACGTGGAAGACATCGTGGACTCTGGAGAGGTGCGGAGGTAGTTCCAACTGGTAGGCAACTTCTCCTCGTTTGGCGAGAATGCGAAAAGGTCCAATGTAACGAGGAGCCAATTTGCCTTTGATACCGAAACGATGGGTTCCCTTCAGAGGGGTGACCCGAAGATAAGCCTTCTCATCAACCTCGAAAGTCATAGCCTTATGTTTTCGGTCATATTGACTCTTTTGACGAGATTGGGCTGTTTTCAACTTTTCACGAACGATACGAACTTGTTCTTCTGCTTCCTGAATCATATCCGGGCCAAAGAATTGTCTTTCCCCGGTCTCTGACCAGTTAAGGGGTGTTCGACACCGTCGTCCATAGAGAACTTCAAAAGGGGCTTTACCCAAGCTAGATTGATAGCTGTTGTTGTAAGCGAATTCGGCAAATGGAAGGCACTTCTCCCAGTCCATTCCGAATGAGATAATAGAGGCTCGAAGCATGTCTTCTAGAATCTGGTTGACGCGTTCCACTTGACCACTCGACTGAGGGTGGAAGGCGGTGCTAAAGGAGAGACGGGTCCCCATAGCATTTTGGAGCTTTCCCAAAATCGAGAGGTGAAAAGACTTCCTCGATCCGAGTTAATTTCCAAAGGAACACCATGGAGGGACACTATTCGGGAGATGTATAAGTCTGCCAGCTGACTAGCGGTTATACTCTCACGAACAGGTAAGAAATGGGCTACTTTGGAAAGACGATCGACAACGACGAAGATAGCATTATTCCCTCTCTTGGTTCTGGGAAAACCGGTAATGAAATCCATACCAATTTTATCCCATTTCCATTCAGGAATAGCTAAGGGTTGAAGGGTGCCAGCAGGCCGTTGATGCTCTGCTTTTACACGACGACAGACGTTGCAATTAGCAATATACTGAGCAATTTCCCTCTTCATCCTAGTCCACCAGAACCTCTGGCGTAGGTCCTGATACATCTTAGTACTACCGGGATGAATGGAGAGAGGAGATTCATGAGCTTCCTTAAGGATCAATCGTCTCAGGTTTCACACTTTGGGAACCACTAGTCGATTCCCGAAGTATACGACCCCTTGATCATTAGTGGAGAAGCAATTCGCAATTCCTTTCTGGATGTTTCTCTTTATGCGGGAAATTCCCGGATCTACCTTCTGTGCTTTGATAATCTGATCCGTAAGGGTAGGTTTTGCCACCAAGGTGGAAAGAAAACCTTGAGGAACAATGTGAAGGTTAAGCTTCCGAAATTCCTCATGGAGAAGCGGTTGACTTTGTTGTAACATCAGGTTGTTACAATAAGATTTACGACTTAGCGCATCAGCCATGACGTTGGCTTTCCCTGGGGTGTAGGTTATTCCTAAGTCGAAGTCTGTGATCAACTCAACCCAACGTCTTTGCCTGAGATTCAGATCCGGTTGGGTGAAAATGTACTTCAGACTTTGGTGATCAGTGAATATTTCACAACGGTTACCGAGGAGGTAATGTCGCCAGGTCTTAAGTGCATAGACTACGGCTGCAAGCTCTAGGTCATGAGTAGGATAATTCTCCTCATGTGGGTGCAATTGCCGTGAAGCATAAGCAATTACGTGTCGATCTTGCATGAGAATGCAACCTAGTCCTTGTCGCGAGGCGTCGCAGTAGATAACAAAGTCCTTGGAGAAGTCTGGCGGTACCAGTACGGGAGCAGAGGTCAGGCGTCTTTTCAGTTCCTGAAAGCTGTGCTCACATTGTGGAGTCCATTCGAACTTCTTATCTTTCTTGAGGAGTTCGGTTAGAGGTTTGGCAACTTTGGAGAAGTTCTCGACAAAGCGACGACAATAGCTCGCTAAGCCCAGAAAACTCCGAACTTGCTTGACCGATTCAGGTGGAGTCCAATTAAGGACGGCTTGAACTCGCTCAGGGTTAACAGCAATACCTTTACCAGATATTACATGACCCAGATAGGTCACTTATGACAACCAGAATTCACATTTAGAAAATTTGGCATAAAGGCGATGCTCTCGAAGTTTCTTCAACACTAGCCTTAGATGTTCGGCATGTTCTTCCTCGTTCTTGGAGTAGATGAGTATATCATCGAGGTAAACAACGACGAATTTATCCAAATACTCCATGAAGATTGAGTTCATTAACCGAGAAAAGGTGGCTGGAGCGTTGGTTAAACCGAAGGACATGACGGTGTACTCGTATTGGCCATAACGAGTAACAAAAGCCGTTTTAGGAATGTCCCCGTTTCTGATTTTGATTTGATGGTAGCCCAACCTCAAATCCATCTTGGAGAAGACTGAGGATCCAGCGAGCTGATCATAAAGGTCGTTGATCATGGGGAGCGGATATTTGTTCTTGATTGTGACCAAATTGACAGGTCGGTAATCTACAACCATCCGGTCCGTACCATCCTTCTTCTTGACGAATAGGACGGGGCAAGCCCACGGAGATGAACTAGGGCGGATGAAACCCTTTTTCAAGGACTCATCGAGTTGTTTCTTAAGCTCGGCTAGTTCTAGTGGTGCCATCTTATAAGGTCTTCTAGCAATCGGAACGGTTCCTGGGATGAGGTCTATTACGAACTCAACATCCCTGTCAGGTGGAACACCTGGCAATTCCTCTGGGAAGACATCCGGGAAGTCACGGACTACCTGCACATCCTCAAGGTCTGGCAAAGGGCTGGCGTTAAGAGAATATAATTATCGCTTGGCTATTCGGGTTAAGACATTGACTATCTTGCCCGAAGGGTGAGTGAGTTGAACAGTCCTAGAGAAGCAATCAATTTGGGCATGATGAGCCGACATCCAGTCCATACCCAGAATGATATTAATATCTGAAGATTTAAGGGCTATCAAAGACGCGAGGAAAACAAGTCTGTCGACTTGGATTTCATTTCCATGGCTTACTCTAGAAGTTTGCCATTTGGATCCCGGAGTTTGAATTACCATAGAGGTTGGCATATCACCGAATGCGACGTTATGCAAACGAGCATAATTTTCGGATATAAAAGAATGAGAGGCTCCTGTATCGAAAAGAACAGATGCCGGGTGGCAATTAACAAGAAGCGTACCGAGAACGACGTTGGGATCCTCTTGAGCTTCTTCGGCAGAGATACAGTTGACATGGCCACGTGAGGCGGTGACCGGCTTGGCGTGGAATACTTTTCCTGTTGGCTTGCCACGGCCAACAGCTTTAGCAGACTGGTTGGGGTTGGTCTGGGGACACTCACGCATATAGTGGCCAGATTCCCCACACTTGAAACAAGTCACGGAACTGGTACGTGGAGGAGCATTATTGGTTGGACCCCCATAGGGCTTGGCTGGAACAGACTGTTGAACAGGGCGAGGCGCCTGGAAAGATGGCCTCGGTGTGAACCTGGGTGGTAGGGCGGTGTTGGGCACCCACACGCGGCGCTTCTGAGGACCAGCACCGGACGAGGAACCCATGTCACGGCCATGCTTGCATGTTGCGTCATAGTCAGTCTGACCAGTTTCAGCACTGATGGCTTTGTTGACAAGTTTCTGAAAAGATGTGCACTCATGCAGACGGAGGTCACGGCGAAGCTCAGGACTAAGGCCCTTACGGAACCTTGCTTGCTTCTTGGCGTCAGTAGAAACTTCCTCGGTTGCATATCGTGCGAGGTTACCAAACTCCCTGCTGTAAGCATCCACAGAAAGTCGGCCCTGAGTGAAACTGCAAAATTCCTCACGTTTACGGTCCATGAGACCCTCCGGAATGTGATGTTCACGGAAAGCCTCGCTGAATTCAGCCCAAGTAGTGACATGGCCCGCTGGGCGCATAGCTCCATAATTCTCCCACCATAGACTGGCGGGGCCTTCAAGATGATATGCAGGAAAGGTGACCTTGTCAGCCTCCGCTACCAGCGCGGAACGCAATTTGTGAGAGATACTGCGAAGCCAATCATCAGCGTCGAGAGGCTCGAGGGAGTGGTGGAACGTGGGTGGATGTAATTTGATGAAATCACTGAGTGACACCACGTTAGTCCTCTGATGGTGTGCTGTGTTCTGTTCAATACGCTCCAACAAACGGTTGGTCTCCCGCTTGTTTCTCTCAGCTTCCATCATAACCTCGGCTAGGGAAGGAGGATGAGGCAGATTTGCATCCCTGACTTCACTGCCTTCGGCCTGCTCTTGCGGAGCAGGGTTAGTGCGCGTGTTGACCATCCTAGGTAAACAAGACAATAATTTAGTCAGAATGATAAATTCCGACATAGGATACCAAATGTAAAGGATAACTCGAAATGCAAGATGATCATCCGTATGACATGGTAGATACAGAAACTGCTTCTTTATTCCATCATCATACACACCATACAGGGTTTAGTACAAGACCAAACAAAGTACTATTACGGTGAAAAGAGGATTACATCTCATCGGAGGCATTCCAAGCTCCTATACATTATTTTCTACTCCTCCGGAAAGAGTACAAACTAGGTCATATCCCACGGTCACGCGGGACGATAGACGACACAGCTAGTGCAAACTAGTGATACTACCACTAGCTTAGACCGATCCGTAGTAGTCCTCGTAGAAGTCACCTCCATAGCCTGGAAGCTCAACATGATCATCCGGAAACAGACGATCTCGCGGAGCTTGTGGACCATAGGGGCTAGGATGAGGCCTTGGACCAACAGACGGTGGCCTGCGGGGACCGCGAGGTGGGGTGATGCCTCCTACATCACGCCAACCCATCACGTCTGGCAGAGCAGATCTCACAGGATAGAGATCGCGCATATCTGAATATCCAGCTTGCACCGCCGGTGCGAACCGAGTCAATGTGGCCCAGTGGTCAGCACGGGTATTGAAGAGCTCTAACCTCAAGGCCCGATTTTCACGGTCCTTATCCTCAAGCATCTCAGCAGTGGTGCGAGTCCGTGAATCCTCCTGAGTGGGGTCAGCATAGATAGCCTGGAGATACCCTTGTGCTCCCGGAAGTGATCCTGGCATATACCGGAAATCAGAGTCCCGAAATAGTCCAGATCTGACTCGCATGATGGTCATCATAGAGTAGGCGGCGTCCTGCACAGCCATCTCAATAGTAACCCCGAGTCCATAGGAGCAGTGAAGGGGCTCGGTGGACCCAAGATAAGATGGAAATATCCTGACAGTGCAGAGATACTGGCTTTGATTAAAGTCTCGGAATTGCTCTTCGACCATGTACTCAGGATACCAGCGGTATCCAGCCTCAGTCATTACCCTGACCAACTTGGCAGTATGGCCGGGTACATCTAGGCATCGAGTCAGGCGAACCACTTGATTGAGGTCGCGAGTGGCCATCTGAAAGCACAATCATAATGCAAAGGCATTAGAATTTCTAGCAAAATTTCGGCAGCATAACAGCTTTAAATGCTCAAGAAGGATTTTGAGACATTTGACAAAGGATTTCATACACACTCAACATCATCATATCAAATTCTGAGTCCATCCTAGCAACATAATATGGTAGAAGAACTGAACTAGGCTTGTATCCATCATACCTATAAGGTACTACTGATTAGTAACACGTGATCCTGATAGAGAGAATAGATCCTAATTCCTTAACCCCCGGTGGAAGAATGGACTGACTCAGATTAGAATGTCATAAGATAAAGGAGTAAAAAGAGCCTTACGTTCCAACCCACAAACAATTCCCCTACATATAACTAAAGAATTTCTAGACTCAACATCGACCAGTTTGGCTTGGAGAACCTACATGCAGTCCGGCTCTGATGCCAACGCTGTCAGGACCCCGACTCGATGTCACATCGATCTAGCCGGTAACACCTCATATCACTTTGCGGCCTCACGCACGGTATCCCCACGGGTGTCGCCTTACCTTTGCCCGGGACCGTTTGCGCCTTTTGGCTCACGTATATGATAGTGTCGCTAGCATCCATATGATAAGGAGCCCGGGCTGACATGACTAGTCGTAAACCCAAAGTGGCACAGACTTACAGGGACAGGCATCCATGACCCAGCTTCGAACGTGTCGGTCATCAGCAAGTGGGTCCGGGCTGTAGCACTGGGCTAGCAGGACTCTGGTAAACCGGGCTGTAGCGGGCTAACAGGACTCCGGTACTCAAAGCGTGACATTTCCCCGAAGGGACAGACACAGGAACGAAGAAGGACACATGCCGGCCAGCCTAAGTGTTCCGGAGCAGTAGCAAGCTACCATGGCTCAGCGGTAACACTAGGAGACATTTCCCGGTAAGAGAGGCTACTAAAGATAAACAACTAGATAGTCAGATCCCACACATACCAAGCATTTCAATCATACACACAATATGCTCGATATGTGCAAATACAACGAAGCATCACAACATGACTCTACGACACAAGTACTTTATTTAAGGCTCAGAGAGCCATACATAACATACACAAGGTACGGGTCACACGACCCAACATTCAAGTCATACAGTCATACAAACCAGCAGCGGAAGTAACTTGTCTGAGTACAGACAACTAGTAAAATAAAAGAGGCTTGGAAAGCCTAGCTATACTACGTGGTCCTTCACAAGCTCAGGGTCACCACCTGGGCCTTTAGCCTACTCGTTGATGTCAATGTCTACATAGAACCCATCAGAAGGGGTTGCAGCGTCTTCTGTAAAAATGTAAATTATAGCAACATGAGTACAAAGGTACTCAGCAAGACTTACATCAGATCCTACATACATGCATATTATCAAGAAGGGTTGGTGGAGTTATTGCAGCAAGCCAGCTTTGACTCTTGGCTAGACTATCCTACGATACTTCAACTTGAAATGGTTTTGCGCACACGAGTCCACTACTCACCAATTCAATACACTACCGAGGATCCGCCTCCGTCTTCCTACGGAAGAGCCATCCTCGGCACTCACACTTATCTTGAGGCTTTTAGTAGTTTCCATTTACTTGTCTATGAACTGTATAGGCAACCAAGTAGTCCTTTACCGCGGACGCGGCTATTCGAATAGATCATGTTAACCCTGCAGGGGTGTACTTCTTCATACACGCTCTCACCACTTACCGCCGTTTACACGACATGTACTCGGCAACCTTCAAGCGGAAGCCCAACGTGGGTGTCAGCCACGACCTACCTAATCACCTAAGCCTCCAGTCCAGGTTTATCGCCTATCCAGGTTCCATCCGCAGGGAGTCCGGCCGAGGTTTCCCATACGGCCCCGAACGATGTGAACAGGGTTCCCGAGATACCTAACGGGTATTCGGTACACCGTGCCACGTACCTACCGCATCACAGCCCACCCCTACGGTCAGCGCTGTCCACGGCCTCCAGTAGGCTACAAACACCAGAAACTACTTGCAACTCCTGGACGGAGAACTAGGGTGAATAAGAAGCCGAGAGGGTCCATTGGTTTCGGGCCCAATGCATGGTAGTAGCTGATTCTTAAATCACACATACAGATCTCAGTGCTTAAGGTCGGCTTCAATGAAACAACCCACCATGTACTCCTACATGGCCTCTCATCGATACCTTTACCAAATCGTGTTCACCACACCACTCCCATTACCGACATAATCATTTCACTCTAGCCCATCACCCAGATGAACCAGACCTGACACGACTCTAAGCATAGCAGGCATAGCAAGGTAGGAACAACACATACATATGGCTCAATCAACTCCTACACATGCTAGTGGGTTTCATCTAGTTACTGTGGCAATGACAGGTCATGCAGAGGAAATGGGTTCAACTACCGTAGCACACCGCAGTTTGAATCGCGTTGTCTTAATGCAGTAAAAGAGAGCAGGAGCGAGAACATGGGATTGTATCGATATGATCAAATGGTTGGTTGCTTGCCTGATGGTTCGATGCACGGATACGGTTCTTCGTTAGGGTAGTCACGGTACTCCTCGGGGACAGATCCTGTCGTAAAGGATAACGATACACAGGCATCACCAAACAATGTGCAACAATATGATGCATGCATGAAACATGGCAATATGAGTGTGTTGGGCTAATGCAACTAAAGCTACCAACGCTGTCAGGACCCCGACTCGATGTCACATCGATCTAGCTGGTAACACCTCATATCACTTTGCGGCCTCACGCACGGTATCCCCACGGGTGTCGTCTTACCTTTTCCCGGGACCGTTTGCGCCTTTTGGCTCGCGTATATGAAAGTGTCGCTAGCATCCATATGATAAAGAGCCCGGGCTGACATGACTAGTCGTAAACCCAAAGTGGCACAGACTTACAGGGACAGGCATCCATGACCCAGCTTCGAACATGTCGGTCATCAGCAAGTGGGTCCGGGCTGTAGCACTGGGCTAGCAGGACTCCGGTAAACCGGGCTGTAGCGGGCTAACAGGACTCCGGTACTCAAAGCGTGACATTTCCCCGAAGGGACAGACACAGGAACGAAGAAGGACACATGCCGGCCAGCCTAAGTGTTCCAGAGCAGTAGCAAGCTACCATGGCTCGGCGGTAACACTAGGAGACATTTCCCGGTAAGAGAGGCTACTAAAGATAAACAACTAGATAGTCAGATCCCACACATACCAAGCATTTCAATCATACACACAATATGCTCGATATGTGCAAATACAACGAAGCATCACAACATGACTCTACGACACAAGTACTTTATTTAAGGCTCAGAGAGCCATACATAACATACACAAAGGTACGGGTCTCACGACCCAACATACAAGTCATACAGTCATACAAACCAGCAGCGGAAGTAACTTGTCTGAGTACAGACAACTAGTAAAATAAAAGAGGCTTGGGAAGCCTAGCTATACTACAAGGTCCTTCACAAGCTCAGGGTCACCACCTGGGTCTTTTAGCCTACTCGTTGATGTCAACGTCTACGTAGAACCCATCAGAAGGGGTTGCAGCGTCTTCTGTAAAAATGTAAATTATAGCAACATGAATACAAAGGTACTCAGCAAGACTTACATCAGATCCTACATACATGCTTAGTATCAAGAAGGGTTGGTGGAGTTATTGCAGCAAGCCAGCTTTGACTCTTGGCTAGACTATCCTACGAGACTCCAACTTGAAATGGTTTTGCGCACACGAGTCCACTACTCACCACTTCAATACACTACCGAGGATCCACCTCCGTCTTCCTACGGAAGAGCCATCCTTGGCACTCACACTTATCTTGAGGCTTTTAGTAGTTTCCATTTACTTGTCTATGAACTGTATAGGCAACCAAGTAGTCCTTTACCGCGGACGCGGCTATTCGAATAGATCATGTTAACCCTGCAGGGGTGTACTCCTTCATACACGCTCTCACCACTTACCGTCGTTTACACGACATGTACTCGGCAACCTTCAAGCGGAAGCCCAACGTGGGTGTCGGCCACGACCTACCTAATCACCTAAGCCTCCAGTCCAGGTTTATCGCCTATCCAGGTTCCATCCGCAGGGAGTCCGGCCAAGGTTTCCCATACGGCCCCGAACGATGTGAACAGGGTTCCCGAGATACCTAACGGGTATTCGGTACACCGTGCCACGTACCTACCGCATCACAGCCCACCCCTACGGTCAGCGCTGTCCACGGCCTCCAGTAGGCTACAAACACCAGAAACTACTTGCAACTCCTGGACGGAGAACTAGGGTGAATAAGAAGCCGAGAGGGTCCATTGGTTTCGGGCCCAATGCATGGTAGTAGCTGATTCTTAAATCACACATACAGATCTCAGTGCTTAAGGTCGGCTTCAATGAAACAACCCACCATTTACTCCTACATGGCCTCTCATCGATACCTTTACCAAATCGTGTTCACCACATCACTCTCATTACCGACATAATCATTTCACTCTAGCCCATCACCCAGATGAACCAGACCTGACACGACTCTAAGCATAGCAGGCATAGCAAGGTAGGAACAACACATACATATGGCTCAAACAACTCCTACACATGCTAGTGGGTTTCATCTAGTTACTGTGGCAATGACAGGTCATGCAGAGGAAATGGGTTCAACTACCGTAGCACACAGCAGTTTGAAACGCGTTGTCTTAATGCAGTAAAAGAGAGCAGGAGCGAGAACATGGGATTGTATCGATATGATCAAATGGTTGGTTGCTTGCCTGATGGTTCAATGCACTGATACGGTTCTTCGTTAGGGTAATCACGGTACTCCTCGGAGGCAGAACCTGTCGCAAAGGACACTGATACACAACCATCACCAAACAATGTGCAACAATATGATGCATGCATGAAACATGGCAATATGAGTGTGTTGGGCTAATGCAACTAAAACCAGAAGGGTTTGAACCAATTTGAATCAAAGATTCAAATTTCAAACTCAAGCATGGCCTTCTAAAGTGCTTTTCCTTGTTCTGCTTTAAACACCAATTTAACTTGTTTGATCATGCATGAAAATAGTACAGATGGATAGATTGGATTTTTCTGATCATTTTTCATATATAATTTGTCTGATTTGGAGTTACAGAATAAAAGTTATGAATTTTTGAAGTTTAAATAATATTCTGGAATTTCCTGATTTAATTAAATCCAGAAATATATATATTGCGCCAGCATGACGTCAGCATGACGTCAGTGGTCAACTGCGGCTGGCTGGGGTCAAACCTGACGTGTGGGGTCCACACGTCAGTGACAGGGGGGGTTTAACAGGGTTAATTTAATCCTAGTTAGGAGTTAGTGGCGCTGGGGCCCACTGGTCAGTGTCAGGGGGGTTAACTAACAGTGATTAGCGCTAATCTAACCACCTGGCCGACGGGGCCCACGCGTCAGTGACCCTGGGGGGGTCAAACCCCAGGTCGAACAGGTCAAACCCACCGGCGACATGACGCCGGCGAGGCCCGAGACGGCGGCGCGATACGGAAACGCGCTACAGGGCACGGGCGAGGCCGTGCTTGGGCTTGTTGGAGAGCCCTTGCTCCCGCGCGTCGAACGGTGGTGGTGGCCGTGCCTGTGGTGGCCGGTACCGACGACGGCGAGCTCGTGAGCGGCGGCCAGACTTCGGGTGCGGTCGGGATCGGCGCTGCTGCTCACAGGCGAGGGAGCTGAGGCGCTGGAGGGGCTCTACGGGTCGCGGCAAGCACAACGGGTGCACGCCCGTGACCAAATGGTCACCGGGGCTTCGCCGGCGACGAGCCCGTGCGGCGGAGCGTCTCGGCTCCGGTAGAGGGGCGGCTAGAGCTCGAAATCGAACATGGGGTTAGGGGGAAACGAAGCAGGGGCTCACGGGGATCATGCAGGGAGGGTCAGCGAGCTCGGGGAAGCACGAACAGCGGCGAATCGACGGCGACCATCGGCGGCGGTCGAGGACGAAGACGATGGCGTGGAGGCGATGCAGAGCTTCCCGAGGGGCTTGGCTTGGTGGGGAGGAAGAGGGGGTCGCGGCTTGGCTCCTGAGCTCAGCGGAGGGGCGAGGAGTGGCCGGTGGCGGCTGCTATGGCGAACGGCGGCGATGGTGGCGTTCGGACATGGGAGAGGGAGAGCGAGGGAGAGGAGGGGAAGAACCGAGGGAGAGTGAGAGAGAGCAGGGGGAGGGCGTGGCGTCGTTCCAGGCCATCCAGACGAGGAGGGGAGGGGCAGGCAGGCAGGCGAGCTGGTGGCGTGGCGCGGTGGCGCGCGCGCGCCGGGCACACTCCCCTCCCTCTGTCGAGGACGAAGACGACAGAGGAGGGAGGCGGGCTGGGCCGCCTGCTGGCTGGGCCGGCCAGCTGGCTGGGCCGGATAGGGAGGAGCCCAGGTAAGCTCCTCCTTTTATTTATTTTTGTTTTTCTAATTTCTGACATTTGTTTTGATTTAAATAAAATATTAAATCATTTTATAACCTTATGCCAATTTTTGCAGGAGCTAGATATATTATTCCAGAGCGCCCCAACAGGTGGCATAATTTTTGGACATATATTAATATATATAACTAATATATTTCCAATGCAAATATTTATGCATTAATTCCAAATGCCCAAAATAAATACTTATGAGCTCTTAAAAATATTGGTTTGATTTTTATCTCTGTCCAATATTCTCAGAGAGCAACATGAGCATTTTCTTGGACCTTTTTGGAGAAATTTTTATTTGGGTCATTTTCAGAAATGATTCTGAGGGTTTCACAAATCCCCATTTCAAGTTTCTGATGAAAGAGTAAACATGATGCAACACTCTAATGCATGACTAGCTAGGGTGTGATAATATTGAACTAGCTTCTGCAACTATTTAGATGCGGCTCGTCGCTATCTTCAATTTGAGTACTCACGGAGCCAAAACGGACTTCGTATAAGGAAGATACACCTGTTTTACTGAACAGTGCGCAAAACAGATTCCAATCCGAATTCAGGTACGAGATTGATTCTAGATAAATCCAATTTTTTTTCTTCTCTCTTTTTTTCTCACGCTTTTTTTTTCTTTTTCTTCTCCCTCTTTTTCTTTTTTTCTTTCCTTTTTTCTCTCTTTTTTTTCTTTATCTTCTTTTTCTCCCTCTTTCCAAGACAAACTAGATAAGATGCAGATTCGATCAGGCGAAGATGTGAGTGACCTCAACTATGATTATGACAATAAACAGTGTGTAGCACGTGGTGGAAATTGGTGGATGGGATGGTGGACAGCGGATGGGATAATGATGCAGCGGCTGCGTGACTAATGTGAACAGAACTCGAAACTCTAAAGGAACTAGACACTAAGACCAGCAACTCGACAAGGCGATGCAACCGATAATTCAATAATGCAAACAATGAAAGGAAAATTGCAAAGGCTCAGTCTGGATAGGACAAAGGATGAATAGATCTAACTTTTGTTTTGTGGCTTTTTCTTGGACAATAGGTAAGAAAATAAATCTAATCTAGGAAAAACTGGAAATTCTCACCGAGCAACCTGAAAACTGATACCACTTAATAGAGGAGAGGGTGTCCCGATCTTTCGATGAGATGGTAACTATCGATTTGGTGGAGACGACTTTGACGATCCGACTACAAACGTGCACGACGTTGCGCCTTAGCAATTGCTAAACCAATCTCCAGAGGTTATTGACCACGCCGGTGCACGATCAACCTGACCACGAAGGTCTATTCCTGCAAGCAATCGAAGAACGAGCAAGAATATGATAAAAGCAATCTGAATATTGCAAATATATATGAAGTATTGATAAAGGTGGGGATCCGAAAGCGGTCTTGGTCTGGTCGTTGGACACAAACGAAGTACACGAAGTTGCGTTGGCTAACTTTTAACTAAAGAAATCCCAAGGAAAAGCTACTAGATGGATCTACTTATATAGGAGCAAGGGGTGGCGGCCAAGGAGGTGGGAGGACGTCCCAAGGCAGCCTAAAACTAAATCTAGGTCGTACAAGGCCAATGGGCCCAAGTGGAGGTGATGTAACACCTTTGGACTTGTAGTTTGACTCGGATTCTGCTGCAACATCAGATTGTTTCGTCCACAACTCAACGCTCCGGACGAATTTGAAGGTGATTCCAATTGGGTTGGAAAGTTCACGAAATCTAGTTTCCAACAAAAAAAGAATCACCCAATTCGGAGTCCGTATAAAAAACTTGTGTGCGTTTTGAGTCAGGTATGTCTGTGCAGTCCGAATCTGAATCCAGAACGTGAGAGACTTGGACTCTATCTTCTCGTGGGCCAAAAGTGACGTGAGAGAACTTTTTGGACAGCAAATAAACATCTCTTTCTTCCTTATCTTCATATGTGGACTGTACAACTGTCCCATACACCTGCAATTAGACAAAACACAAAAGTGTGTGAAGTATTTTTGTTCTGGATAACATAAATAGATTATTGAATAGTTTGCACTAGAAATCACCTGACAAATATGCATATATGCAATATTTTTGGTCATATCCAAGGTAGTCATGTCCTCATCATGTACTGGATGAGGTTGGCCAGTACTAGGTCCCTCTCAATCCGCCCACCGGGGAAAGATGTAACTCCCCCGGGCGTTGTACGGTTCGGAAAGTAATAATATCCTCGCTCTCGGGCATAGGGCACTGCGGATCGAAGACGAGCAATCGCTTCGTTCGCAGCAGCCTCTATGGCCGAATGTGGGGTCGGCATAGATTTCCCCACGAAGGAAACCTCCGTTGGATCTTGGTTGGGTTCTACGGGAGGAATGTGTACTGCTGACCAATATTCTGAGGTGGAAGGGGTGATTCTCGATTTGAACAGCTCGTACTGGGGTGGCTGGGTAGAACCCATGGTACTGCAGGTAAAGCCCCACAATATTTTGACAAAGCTACCTGGGGTTGCATCTGGGGTTCTCCGATAAATACTAGGGCTCGGCATGGCAAGAAATGGTCGTGGGAGTGGTGCACGAGGTGAAGGTTGCTGGGTAAGGTCACAAGGTGGTCTTCTTATATAGCATCTGGCTGGTTTATTTACCATGGTGAAAGTTAATAAATCTGCCAGCTTAGCTCCAAAGGTCGGGGTCAGTGTCAGAGATATACATATCTCATAAAGAGACGTGTTACTGTGGGTGTCGTCGGGGTTGGTTTTTGGTAGCTGTGCCCGGAAAGATGTGCAACTATGCGCTGAAAAAAATCCGCAAGGTTACTATAAAAACAGAGGCACAATGACAGGCTGCGATAATACACAAGATTACATGATTACAAAGCGGGGATACACTGAGACTCGGCACTACTCGTACAGCTTAGTCTACCTCGTTTACGTCTAAACGGGCGTGTCTGGTGGATGTCGAGGCTTCTCCACGTGTCTCACTGCTGGGATTAGTCGGAGATGGCGGAGGAACTGCAGGGTCGGGGTAGCGATGATGACCATCGCGGGGATTGTTGGCCACAATCCCGTTGGAGTGTGCTCCCAAAAGGTGACGAAGCACTTCTGGGGTTATCAAGATACCTTGGCCGCTGGTTGGAGCTGACCTTAGTGTCGCGATCGGGTGTCCAAACAGCACGGCTAGGTTGTCGGCGTCGGACTCGGCTTCCCTGCTTGCCGGGGCTCGGGGAACCAGCTCTCCTCGGGCTGCGATCAGATCAATAGTGATTTGATCGAACAACGCCTCTAGTGCACTTACATAGCGCACTAGGTGCAACAATGCGGGATCCGTCTCGTGATCTCCGTTGGCAACTTGGGGTGGTCTACCATACCCTTCACGCCTGGGGTAATAGTAGAACGAGCGACAGTTAACTCTGGGCGACAACTGCCGGAGTTGAACTATAGCTTCTCGAGCGGCTAGTTGGATGGCCTGTGGCTCGAAGGAAGTTGTTCTTCCGGTAAACCTGTAGGGGCGTTCTGGTGACGAACCCCTACCGTAGATGTGCACAGTGGCCCAAAATTGGCGGTCTTCACCGCTCATGGGTCCCTGGTACACAACATATTCTGGGGGCTCTTCTAACGCGTAGGCACGACGGGTGAGGTTTGCGAGTATGGTCACGAAACCTCCAAGATTGGTTGCTGTGGTCTCATTGTGCACTATGGGACCAGGCATTGTGGCTAGGTTGGGGAAGAGGCTGTGATGGGCCGGTTTGAGGCTAGCATGCCCTTTTTATAGAAAAGGGGACAGAGTCTTCCTTCGCACGATTGCGAATGAGACATTTTTGCCATCGGTCACTGGTATGGGAGTGATAGGCTAGGCTGATAGGTTGGGCACCGACTGCCAAAAGTGTCGGGATCACTGTGTGGCCATCTTGCACGGGAAGCTTGGCTAGGGTTTTGGTTAGGGTCTGGTAGGTTGGTTTACCTAAGTTATCCGACCTGACTAAGATAGGATTAGCCAATGGTCAGCCTGGCTCTAGTACCAAGCCTGTGGGGACCAATTCTCCGGGTATTAATTTCCAAAAAATGGCCCTTGTGCTCACCAGCCCTAGGATAACTGTTAGCTAATGAGGCACCAACTGAATACAGAAATTCCAAGCAAAATACAAAATATGTAGTACAGGACCATTCTGGCCTGTGAGTACAACAAATGGTTTCTACTGGTTGATGGCGGAAGCGGTTTGTGGATCATCAGTGTCTATGGGCTCCATGTTTCCACAGGAACAGCTGACCGGGTTAACTCCTATCTTCGCTAGACTGCTATCGCCGTTGCTTAACTTCCGGGGCTGACGGCGTGGTCGCTCCTCTCCGCGCAAGAAAATCTGGCCAAGACAATAGCCAGGGACAAGCCAGTGAGTACTTTGAATGTACTCGCAAACATTATGAACACAGGCATAATATGACAGTGATGTGCGGAAAATATTATATGAACATGACGTCAGTCACCAATGACAAATAAAGCTCTGATGCGTACAAGCATGTTAAATATGAATATGCAATAATATAGCAATATTAAAATTTTATAATGAATAATAAACACGCAACAGTCGGGCGTCTGAGCGATACCACATAAAGGGCTTTAAAAGAAATGCCACAGTCGGGCGTCTGAGCGACACCACATAAAGGGCTTTAAAAGAAATGCCACAGTCGGGCGTCTCAGCGACACCACATAAAGGGCTTTAAAAGAAATGCCACAGTCGGGCG